>NC_043978.1:47730132-48021894 GCF_902148855.1 Sphaeramia orbicularis | reverse complement strand
GGAATATTGTAGAAATTATTCAAATTTAGTTCCAAACTCCAAATATTAACAATATTCTGTCTGTTACCAAATGTTTATGGAACACTGTGTAAATGTACATGTATAAATAATAAGTCGCAGCATAATGTTAAAATTGCACTAATTTTTCAAATGAAATTTCAATTTTTTCAGGTTATTCACATCTTTTTTGCAAAATGTAAATATTTTCAGAATTTAATTGGGGGTTTTTTTGTACTAAAACACATGAAAACTTGGATTTGTCATTATTTATAAGTTATTAAGTCATTATTTTACTGGTCTGGCCCGCTTGAGATCAAATTGGGCTAATATGGCCCCTGAAACAAAATGAGTTTGACACCCCTGATGTATGATTTCTTTATTTATTTATTATGAGGATTCCCATTAGCTGATGCAGGACATCAACTACTCTTCCTGGGGTCCTCCCGTTCCAAACAGACATACAGTATCCATTTACAAGCAAAAACAATGTGATTCACCCTTATTTTCCCTCTTAAGAACACTCAACAATCAAACAAAACAACGTCTGTCTGTTAACGTTTATTTATTCACAGCACTTACACATGTTACACAGTATGTATGCCTCTAACGCCCCGTGACCCTCAGAATACTCCGAATTAATACAAATCTGACCCAAGAGTGGCTAGAAAATATATCCCGATAATGGAAAAGCTTGAGCCGAGCCGTTAGTAGCCAAAACCTATCACATAACGCTCATAAAGCTAAATATGAACTTGATATGATCATAAATAAAAATCCCATTTCTTACAGAGACTTGGGGATAATCGCTTTGAACACAATGGCAGATCTGGACCGTATCTGGCAAATCACAACAAAATACAATCATACCCGACATAAAAACTCAGAAGGGAACGCCGCGTCCCCTCCAAATGATATATCAGAAACTTCGCAATCCTCTCATAATAACCTTTACAAATCTCTTGAGAGTATTAAGTTACAAGCTGTCCTTGGATGGCTGATTTTACAAATGTTCTCGGCTGCTTTATACTATCATTCCCAGTTTCCCTTCTATACTTGCTCTCTGCACAACTCCTCAAGGTTCACTTCCCATGAATAACAAACCAGAACCCCCGACCATTAATAATACATGGAAAACACACATAACCATGCAGCAGATGCCCCCACCGCCCCCCCCATGTCAAACTCTCTACCCACTTGCCTCCGAGTGTATCCAACTTGAGGAATTCTACAATCCGGGGCCCTACATGTAAAATTTTCTGATTTATTAAACAGCTCTGAGCTGCAGAAATGGATATGCCCTTCATTTGGAGAACATAAAAATATCCCCCTGCAGTCGGCCATGATGTGTGAATAAAGGCGGAATCTGCAGGGCAGGAAGGCAGTCTCAATGAACCATTAGAAAGTCATTATTACAGCTGGGTATGATTGATCCTTTTCCAGGGACCCTTGGTACGCCTTAACAATTAACCCACAAGCTATTAAATGTTGGCGGTAAGCGAAGTGGCAAATAAATCACAGTGTTTTACACCATCCGACTCATGAGGGTGAGGACTTTATTAAAGTGGCATATTGAATTAATCTCTAAATATGTAAGGAGGGAAGTTACCCCAGCAGTACACAGCTAGGAGTGTACACTGTAAGCCCGGAATTTGTATTTACTAAAATGCTTTAACCCTTTCATGCATAAGTCATGCATTTGACACAATTGATCACTCAATATTACTCCGGAAATGTGAAATGTATGGTATAAGAGGTGTGGCACAAAACTGGTTAAAAGTTATTTACATAATAGATCTCAGTATGTATCAATTGGAAATACAAATTCACAACTTAGAAAAGTAACATGTGGGTCCCACAAGGTTCAGTTCTGGGACCCAAGTTATTTATACTTTATTTAAATGATATTTTTGGCATCTAGTGAGTTAAAATTTACAATATTTGCAGATGATACTAATTTGCTTTATTCGGGAGCAAATATGAAACAAATATTAGAAACGTGGAAAAGGAATTGGTCAAGTTAAAAAAAATGGTTTGACGTAAATAAGTTGTCACTTAATGAAGATAAAAAAAATTTATGGTTTTTGGTGGTGCTAGGGGAAATTATGATATAAAACTGAAAATTAATGAAATTGAAATTGAAAGGGTGTATGAAACAAAATTTTTGGGAGTGATTATTGACCATAAACTCTGTTGGAAACCACAAATAGAATATATCAAACGCAAAATGTCCAAGGTTGTTGCGATTCTTTATAAAACTCGAGACTTGTTAAGCAAAAATGTTTGCATATATTGTATTGTTCACTTGTAATGCCATATATGTCATACTGTGTGGAAATATGGGGCAATGTGTATAAAACTAATTTAGACCCGATAATTAAACTCCAAAAAAAAGCTATTAGAGTCATAAACAAAGCTGGTTATCTCCAATCAAGTAATCCACTTTTTGTAGAATCTGGTTTACTAAAATTTTTCGATATTGTATATTTAAAAACAATGGAATTTATGTTTCGCGTTAAAGTAAAAACCTTCCTTTTTGTATTCAGAAAATTTTTAAATTAAGAGAAGGACATTATAATTTAAGAGGGATGTTTGTGTTTGAAAAATGTAAAGTAAGAACAAACGTTAAATATCACAGTGTTTCAGTTATTGGTGTCAAGCTATGGAACGAACTGAAGGATGAAGTGAAATTGTGTAGCTCACTGTTGAGTTTCAAAAAGAATTTAATTTGTCAAATTATGAGGGCTATGAAAGTAATCTGATTACAAAATGACTTATAACACTGAATGTAGTATAATTTGTGTTTAAGTATTTATCTGCTGCAACTTCAGGTGTGGACTAAGGATGTAAATAGGAGAAGCAGAAATAAGCCTCCGGCTTCAGCTTCTTCCTTTTTCAGTTACAAAATGTGTTAATTTTTGTTTGTTTGTTTTTTAAATTATGTGTTTTGTTTTGTTGTTTTTTTTTATATGTGTTTTGTATTTTGTATTTAACTGAAATAAACATTCATTCATTCATTCATTCAAGTCACTGCAGTGGACAGTTATTTTCCAGCTGTTCTCTTGTATATTCATGGGTTTTTGTTTTAATTTCATATCAGCCAACACAGTGGACACTTACACACCATCTCATACCCTGACATTCATACAATTACTGTAACTTTGTTGTTCTTGATAAACCTGATCTGCAGTGACATGTTTGAGTGTAAATCAATTGTTTTTGTTAGACAAGAAGGTTTTTTTGTTTTGTTTTGTTTTTTTTTGCATATTATCTCCATGAAGTGAGTAATTACTAGTATTAGAATATGTTAAAATGTGAGAAGACATCAGATTAGCAGCATTAAAAATGTTTTTATTTTATTGTTTTCTGATATTGGGTTTCAAACATGTTTCTTTTCTTCAAAAATTAAATGCATGGATACTTTTGTAACTCCATAGAAAAAAACTTGATCACATTGTTTCTTTTCATGCCTAAGGAGGAAAAAACACTGAAGAAAAAAAAATCTTGACTAAGGTTCTCACAATTCATGCATGAAAGGGTTAATTACAATGCACTTAAATAATGTAAGTTTTATGATGTTACTATAAAATGTTAAGTATATTCTACTAATTTGTAGACATAGTTGAAAGTACGAAAAGGTTTAAGTTGAACGGAATTAAATCACTAAGTTTTAGTCATGACCACACCTTTTTATCTTTGCATTACATTGTGGGTATTGGGCATGTTGTTGAAAATGTGTTATTTTTCTGTGCAGGGGTTCAGCAGGGTTGAGGTGTTAGTGTTAATTTGGATTTAACATCTATATGGCAGTGTTTATTGGCCTTTTGTGTTTGTTTTTGTATTTTTGTAGAGCTGTACCATGAGTCAGAGTCAGAGGAAGAACAATGGCTTTACTGTTCAGCTAAGACTGTTATTGTACAATGAAATCTTATTGTCTTATCAAATTAAAAACTTGTCCTGTACTGGCAAATGACATTGAGTTAACTTCCATTTCTGGTACAATATATTAATTTAAATAATTTTTAACAATTGTGGTCAGGAAAAGAATTGAGAGTTTGATTAACTTAAAAAAAGTTGTTGAATCAATGATAAATTAATTTGGCTTCATTTCAAAATTCTTGTGCTAACTTTCCGGGCCCTACATGGCCAGGCCCCTGCATACATTGCTTCCCTGATCCAGCCCTACAGCTCGACTCGTAGCTTGAGGTCTTCAGGACAGCACCTGCTGATGGTTCCACGGACCTGTTTTAGTACACGCGGTGACAGGTCTTTTAAAGCTGTGGCACCACGTCTATGGAATGACCTGCCTCTACACCTACGGTCCATGGACTCTGTAGAGAGCTTTAAGAAACACCTCAAAACCCTCCTGTTCAAAAAGGCTTTTTAGTCTCCCACCTGACCCAGGACCACCACAAACTGATTACACTCTATGTATTCATCATAACGTACTCCATGTGTCATCCCCCCCCCCCCAGTCTCTCTATATCTCTATCGCTCTCTCTTTCTCCTCCTTTACTCTCTCTCTCTCTCTTTAACCCCAACTGGTCAAGGCAGACAGCCATCCTTCAGGAGTCTGGGTCTGCTCGAGGTTTCTGCCCGTTAAAGGGAAGTTTTTCCTCACCACTGTCACCAATCACAAGTGTTTGCTCCTGAAGGATTCTGTTGGGTCTCTGTAAACTTAATTTGATTCTGATTTGAATTGATAAAGCACTTTGTGACTCTGTCTGTGAAAAGTGCTCTATAAATAAAATGTACTTACTTACTTACTTACTAAGAAAATTAGTCAGTGTAAGCTAAATGCTGAGTTGAATGGTTGGATAGTGGGGTTATTTTACAACAGATTTAAAGTACAAATAACTTGTTTTTCAGTGTTTTCTACTTAATAGTTTAAGTTAAATACTTTTAGCATTAAAGTTGAACGTACTTAAACCAACTGATTAGTCGATCATTACTCAAATCATTGAAGTGCAATCACTTGCCTCAATTTTTTTCAGTAAACTCTACTTATCCAGGCTTACAGTGTACAGGTGTCAAACACGCACTGCAAAAATCGAAGTCTCACCGTGTGTATTTTTCTCATTTCGAGTCCAAATATCTCATCACAATCAAATAAGACATAATCACCTAAAGCACAGGTGTCAAACATGCTTCCAATCTGGCCCCTGCACTCTCAAAAATAGAGGTACGAGATCAGACCATTTATGTACCTATAAGTACATTTTTTAAGAATGTTAAAAAAAAAAAAGATAAAAATAAGCTTTGCTTCTAGCCTATTCCTTTTTTGTTTTTATGTTTATTACAACTGATGTACTGAGTATAATGACTGATGTAAACCAAAATAAAATTTATTATTCATAAAAATGTCCACTCAGCTGGACACCTGTGTTTAATTTTTGAAGCAAAGAATGCAATATCAGAAAGTGATATACTGTGTGAAACTATAAAATAAAAACATTTTTAATAAAGCTAATCTGATGTTTTCTCACATTGATTTACACTCAACATGTCACTGCAGATCAGGTTTGTCAAGAACAGCAAAGTTAGTACTGGATGAATGTCGGTGTGTGGGACGGTGCATAAGCGTCCACTGTGTTGGCTGATATGGAACTAAAACAACCAAACCCATGAATATACAAGAGAACAGCTGGAGAATAACTGTCCACTGGAGTAACCACTATGCATGAAAGGGTTAATTTGATCAACTTCACAAACTACATAATCATCTGATCAAAATGTGTAAATGTATCAAACTTGTTGTTGAATCTCTTCACACTGACTAATCCTGTGAATCATTTTTTACAGTGTGCTCCCTTGACATTTGTCCAAATCCCAGTGAATGTTTTTGCCAAATTAGAGAAAATTCCATGGAGCTGCTCCAGAAATATGTTTTGAACGTAATGAGGACAGTCATTCACACCTTTTCATCTCATTTTGTTTCTCAAGTTCATTTGTTGTTCAGTTCCAGATATATTGGCCAATTACTCAGTAATCCGTTTTATTACCCAGTTATTCAGTTTGTTAGTTATTAGGTTATTTCCTCATTACTGTGATTTTTTTTGGAGGTGATATCCAATTAACTGATCAGCAGCCATTTCCTGCTCCATAATACTCCTGTTGTTCTGCCTTTTTAAAACCTGCTTGCCGCAAGTTCTTTTTCCAAATTCAGACTACTTCACTGAACAAGGCATTCGCTGATGATATTTTTGTTATTGAAAGTGTGAATGCTGAATAGATGTTTGATTTTTTTTTTTTTTTTTTTTTCTCGCTGAAAGATACAAACATTTTTTCATACATTTTTAAGATGCGAGAACGATGAAAAACCTGTGCTGACTGATTTTATCCCATTGGAGTCCCTGAACGCACCGTTGCATCCAAATCACAAACTGATTTAAGATGACATAGCAGCAGACGGAGCCTCGCTGAGTTTTAATTTCAACTTGTGTGGAAAGTGCAGACGTCAAAGTAATACTGTGAAGACAACTGTGTTGAAAGGCCAAGTAAAAGCACACAATAAAAACAGGATTTTAGTTGTTCACGTTTAGTGTGCGCAGGAAAAGATGGTAAAGACAGGCTTCTAAGGGAAGTGCTTGCATTAAAAAGTTTAAATAAAAACGTCTGATGGAAAAGTTCACTACATCAACCACATGTGTGGCATCTTGTGACACCAGATTGTTTCTATAAATAGTTGTATACACTGTTCATGAAAAAAAAAAAAAACCTTGAGGCATTGACTTAATTTTCATGTAAATAATTATATACTGGATAGTGCTAAATTTGTAGTTGTTTTTTTTTTTTAAGTTTTCAATTTATATGTTCATTTTAAGTTTTAAAAATGGTCTGTTCACTGTGTTTTTGGTGAAAAACAGTGAAGAGTCTAACATTTTCCTACTTGGATTTCATGTTTTTGTTTTTTTTTTGGTGTGATTTTAGGTTCAGTTTGTTAATACGGTATGTCTGTAAAGTCACTCAGATGAGGTTTTGCAGAAAAAAGATACAAAGTAAGTCAAGGTAAACAATTTTTTAATGAGAAATATAAAGGCAAAATGAAAAGTATTCAAAAACTGCCAAAATACACTCAGACTCCTAAGGGCTAATATACTGATACAATAATAAGAGGAGTAAACGTTCATACTTGGTCTTAGGCTACGATTTTTTTTTTTTTTTTAAGGAGTTACAAAAATGTCCCCTCAGCCGGAACCCATGCATTTAACTTTTTAAGCAAAGAAACATGTATTTAAAACCTAATATCAGAAAGTGACATGGAAAACTATCCAATAAAAACATTTTTAATGCTGCTAATCAGATGTTTTCCCAGGTTTTAACATACTCTAATAGTAGTTATTATTCATTTCCTGGAAATAATATGCAAAAAAAAAAAAAAAACTGTTTTGTTTGTTGATTTACACTATAACATGTCACTGCAGACTAGGTTTATCTAGAACAACATAGTTACAGTAACGGCATGAATTGCAGTGTTTGGGGTGGTGTGTAAGTGTCCACTGTGTTGGCTGATATGGAACTAAAACAATAAAACCCATGAATATACAATAGAACAGCTTTGAATAGCTGTCCGCTGGAGTGACAACTATGCATGAAAGGGTTAACAAATCGGATACAGGTCACATACGTGCCAGAAAATCAGATTTGGGCGTAGCCTTAGATTGAGAATGATACCCAGACCATCGCAGACCAGACCAAGTCATGTCAGGACAGAACTGTTCATTGTATTAAACTGATGCTGTGGTGGGAGAGTTCAGAGAGGAGGAGTGAGGGATGGGCTGGTTTCATCAGATCCTTCAGGCAGACAGAACCAGGAATTCACCGCTCAGTCTGAATCTCAAGTAATTGCTTCTCTGCTTTCTGTAATAATGAAACCATCACGGCTCATCTGAGAATGTGGAATTCAATTCTTCTTTTGTACTGCACTTTCATTCCAATTGATGGACCTGGGCCGCATGATATTTAATAGCCTTTCAGCCCTGTCTTTAGTCCAACATGGACAGATCAGGTTTGTGTTTGACATCTGTTGGGGAGAATGGAAGTGGAAAAAATTACAGTGGTCAGATTTATAGTTTAACAAATGTACCGCAGCGGCTTTTTTTTTTTTTAGCACAATGGAGTGTACCAATGTCTTATGGACTATAATAGTGTGATAATAATATAAATAGTTAATATTACTTTAGACTCTCCCAGACTGTAAAATAGAACTGTTGTGCTAACATATTATTCTGTGTTACAACAACAACTGATTACTTGATTGGTGATAACACAAAAATAAAGTTAAAAATGTCTTATATCTTGACTTAAAAATCCTTGTCTAACTTAATAAATTCTGTCAATTTAACTTGAGTGACAGTTCAGGAGAGTGGGCGGAGTAAAACCTGCATCATCACGTTTTGGTCACAGAACATCTGAATACATCACTTATCGTCGCTGTTTTTGAGCCTTGTTTCTAAGATGGGCATACATTTTAAAACACGTTTATTTTGTTTAAGAAAGTGCCTCACCTGTTTGAACGTCCACTGTTTGAAATTATGGATGTATTTTTGAACTGAAATTTCTGCAGCTGAACTGGAATAATAATAACTATTTTTCTTATAATTTTTCTTATTATTAATGTAATTATTTTTCTTCTTCTTCTTCTTCTTATATTATTATTATTTATTGTGATTCTTCTTCTTCTTCTTCTTATTATTATTATTGTTGTTGTTCTTGTTGTTAATCTTGTATGTCTTGGTCAGCTTTTAGATGATTAGGTGAGATAGTGAGTTGGAAAGAAATAAAAAAAAGTGGTGCCAGGCACAACAAACCCCACCCCTAGTATGTATTTTGCCCATTATAAGTCAATTGTGAGATTTTTTTTTTTTTTTTCAAAAAAAATTTGAACTTTGACCTACTTTTCCCAACGTGTAATGACATCTATTCTGGGTCAACCTAATTTAATATGAATTTAATCAATAGTTTTGCCACTAAAGTGTTAAACAAAGAAACAAACAAACTGAACCAAAAACAATATGATGATTTAAGTCTTTATTATTATTTTGTATTTTTATGTATTTATTTGAAATATCCAGCATGTCATGAAATTTAGAGGAAGATCTGTGGGATGGAGTTGGTTATGGTTAAGAGGCTATAAAATGCAGGTGCTATTTTTCTTTTATCTTTTATTTTAGGTATGACTACCAATTGTAATGATGCACTTATATATGTGTATATGTGTGTACATGTGTTTGTACAGATATGTATTATTATTATTCATTTATTTTTGTGAGTTATATCTTGGTTAATGTCTTGGCACAAGTGTGTGTGTATGTTTAACCCTTTCATGCATACTGGTCGCTACAGTGGACAGCTATTCTACAGCTTTTCTCTTCTATATTCATGGATTTTGTTGTTTTCATTGTTTTTTTTTTTTTTTCTTTTTTTTCTTCACACATATCTTTATTAAAGTTTTAAGACACTACATATCTTTTCTGACATGAATTGGTAACATTTTGTAGCTCTCTTCTGAGCATAAACCCCTAGAATCACAAGCCCTCCCCATAGTTTTCACACAATTTATCAGTAAATACATGTTTCTGTGCATCAAAATTAAACATGTGGTGTCCAGCTGAGTGGACATTTTTGCAACTTCATGAAAAACAGGTTCATAAGAATTTGTTTTTTTTTTTTCATTATTATTATTTTTTAATGTATTTTTTAAATTTTGTAAATTATTTTTATTTTATTTTATTTTTTTAAATTTATTTTTCAGAAGAAAATTTTCAATCGCATTTTTTTTTTTTTTTCATGCCTGAAGAAGAATAAAAACACTCAGGAAAAAAATTTGATTAAGGTTCTCATAATTTGTGCATGAAAGTGTTAAATTTCTTGTCTGCAGTGACAGACATATACTATAAACAAAAAGTTAAAGATATTTCCTTTTTTTTTTTGTCATTTTTTGGTCATTTTTACCATTTGTAAATAAAACTATGTCTGGTCATTAAAAAATATGTTTCAATTCAATTCACACGCAAAAAGTAAAAAGCGCTGTGCAAGAATCCCAACTGAAAAAACAGCCCAAATATAAAAAAACATCCTTAACTTTTTGGTTGAAGTGTATGTTGAGTTGCACCTGCTTCCCAAAAAAAAAAAAAAAAAAAAAATTAAAAAGAAGTGTTCAACTAATTAACTAACAAATCTGTGTCCAATAAACAAAGACAATTACACACCAGGGATATTTGATTGAGTCAACATGATGTATGTTAGGAGAATGTGTTCATTTGACGTAAAAATGTAAAGTAGGCCTTTCACTCGTATTATTTTTTATTTGAAACAGCATGGTACATTTTACAGTGCAGACTCAGAGTAGTTGATAATTACTGCTACATTTAATGATTTTGAACAACTACTGGACTGGGAAAGAGAGAAAGAAAAGTCATCCTGTCTTCACGTTTCCCACTGGTAAACCATTTGTTTTATCCTATTACTAGCGGTCATCAACTGCACATTTGAACTACAATATAATGTGAAGCACACGCCTTAGGACATGAAATTGTATTAGTGAGTGAAGCAATATAAGGAGGTATAAGAGGGGTTGTTAAGACTGAAGCACATATAAAATAGCTTTTTTATATAACAGAATAGCTGTAATACAATGGTGGATTTGGTCTAAAATTAAAGTTAACATTATAACATTAATTAAAGCAGTGTCCAAAAAAACTGTTTTTTTTTAACAATATATTTAACACATTTTTATATACACACATACACTTGTAAATATACACACAACCGTAGCAAGCATGCAGACCTGTACCTCACTAACAAAGGCACCTGCAATATTACAAGTGTTATAAGCAAAAAACAAACAAAAAAAAAATTACAAATAAACATACACATACACATCACAAACTTCTCAGCCATAAACATTTGTACATAATTTAATGCCCTGTTACACTTACGAGTATTCGAACTCATTAACCCTGTTTTAAGGTTTACACAGCTGAATATTTATTCCTCCTCAATGTCGTTTACTAAATAAACACTTTTAACAAACATCTTAAAAGGTTGCAGCTGTTCGATTAACCCATGAAGACCCAAACAGCCACCAATAATAAAAACCATCTACTGATCTAAAGTGTTTAATAATAATGAGCCACTAATCCTGTCATTACATGTAAATAATTGGTGAAAAATACAGTTTGTCATCTTTTCATGGTCATCAGATATGACCCATTTGGATGTTCAGAGGCTCTGTGGTTACCATGGAAACACTGTCATCTTCTACAACATTGATTCACTAATAAAACCCATAGAGTTGGATCAATGACAGTAGATGGACACACTGGTTTATGTTAAATTCATGACATCTTTGCTGAGAAAAAGTCACTTTTTCTGCAGTTTTCTCTGTTTTCTTATAATTACTTATGAATTGTTCTGAGTTTTCGTGAACATCTAAAATAAACATAGGAAATTAAACAAAAGAAATACATGATTTACAGTGAAAAATACAAAATACTGAGGGTAATTTTACAATAAATGATGATAAATCACTTAAGAAAAGTTGAATAGAGAACATTAATTTGGGAACTGACATAAAAGTAGCACTGGGTCTTTTTGGGTTTAGAAAAATCATTTTGAATTTGCTTCCAAATATTTGGGACAGGATTAATAAAAGGCAGGAAAGCTAAGTGGCTCTAAAAGGAACAACTCGAGGATATTTCACAACTAATTGGGTTAATGACAACAGGTCAGTGACATGACTGGGTATAAAAGAGCATCTTAGAGAGGCAGTGTCTGTCCAAAGTAAAGATGGGCAGAGGTTCACCAGTCTGAAAAACCACCAGATCTGATATATTTTCAGAGTCATTTTCTTCAGTGCCCAATTACAAAGATAATGGACAAGGTCAAAAATCAATATTGGATGGCTGTGATCTTCAGATCCTCTGGCAGTGCTGCCATCATCTGAGTACAGTTCATCCACTCATGCAGGTTACAGCTCCGTTATGCAGTGAAGAAACCATATGTGAACATGATCCAGAAACACCACTGTTTTCTTTTTGCTAAAGCTCATTTAAAATGGACTGAGATGAACCAAATTTAACCCTTTCATGCATGAATTATGAGAACCTTATAGTTGAGTTTTGTTTTGTTTTTTTGAGTGTTTTTATGCCTCCTTGGGCATGAAAAAAACAATGAGATTGAGGGTTTTTTCATAGATTTACAAAAATGTCCACTCAGCTACACCATGAATTTTATTCTTGAAGCAAAGAAACATGTATTTAAAACCCAATATGATAAAGCGATATGAAAACAGTGAAATGAAACCATGTTTAATGCAGCTAATCTGATGTTTTCTCACATTTTAACATATTCTAATACTAGTTATTACTCACTTCATGGAGATAATATGCAAAAAATAACAATTAACAATTGATTTCCATTAAAGAACCAATTAACAACAGCAAAGTTACAGTAATGGTATGAATTGCAGTTTATGAGATGATGCATAAGCGTCCACTGTGTTGGCTGATATGAAACTAACATAAACCCATGAATATACAAAAGAACAGCTGTAGAATAGCTGTCCACTATAGTGACCACTATGCATGAAAGGGTTAACCCTGTAAAGCCTGAACCATTAAATCATTGACAGAAAATTCCAGTTCTTTGAAACTGGAGCCTTCATTAGTCCTTCTGAACAACCCAAAACATTTTTTTCAAATACGAATTTCCATGTATGAGTTTCAGTATTGTATCATATTGGTCTCATTGCTCAAGTGTTATTATTTTTGAACAAACACAAACATAATTCTAGAAAAGTACTTGGAGAGTACAGACCTCCACCAAGACAGATCAGCCCCCCACCCCCATCACCGCCAAAATTTAATCATTTGTTCCTTGTGCCAGAATCAACATTTCCTGAAAATTTCATCCAAATCCATCCATAACTTTTTGAGTTATCTTGCACACAGACAGACAGACAGACAGACGACAGACTCTGGCAGTTCACCGCTTACCTTTGTACCATTTCAAGCTGTTTACTGGACTTGAACTGCTTGAATTTCAATACAAAACTGGAAAAATTGGGGTGTTCTAAAACTTTTGACCAGTAGTGTAGACGCAGTTTCTATGAACGAAATGTTGAAAATTTTCATAAATGTAAGTAAGTCTTGTTATGTCCTCCAATAACACATCAAAGTTGAAAATTTGAATTGGTGTATTTGTAGAGTATTCATAAAGGTATTTAGTTTTCTTTGTCAATGTTTAGGGCTTAACCTCTACAGTTATGACTTCTGTGCTCATCTGGCTCTGGAATTCTGCATCATTTTAGGTCTCTGCAACATTGATTGAGGGCCAAAGATGGCAAAGCATTGAACAAGCACATTAGAACAGCAGCAAAAGCAGTCAGAAAAAGGAAAAGGCATCATTGTTCCGTGCACGGCAGGAGTCTGTGAGAAACCCCAAAGGATTTTCAACCAACACAATGTCCCGGTATGTTAAAAAATCCACCAAGAACCTGAGACAGGCTGCAGTACACCCCAAGGACAAACTGCCAAGAGATAAGATACAACAAAACAATGTCATAAAGGAGAAGTCAAACAAACCCTCCACAAACACTACTGATCTAAAACTTGGATTCACTCTGCCACTTGTTGCTGTTAAAGAAGTAGAACTGACACTTAAGCCACCAGACGATGAAACTCAGGACTTGCAGGACTTTTTGTTAGGCTCAGTAATAGCAGCAATTCAGTGTGCTAGATTCAAAGCACCTCTTGGAAGAGTAACCCAGAAAGAACGCCTACGGTGGCCACTTGTTTCTGCCCGGTTTTGATCCGAGGACTTTTCATGAGTGAGACGAATGTGATAACCACTACACTACAGAAACTGTGGCGCAACTCCGGAGCCCACAAGCTTCGCATTAAAATCAAACTGTACGAGTGACACACGTAGGTTACAGTTCATGGGGGTTGTGTGCTCTGGACTTTCCCACCCTTTTTTTGGTGATGCCATTTTTCTCAAATGTGCAGCTTTTGACTTGAGTCCTGATCACAAAACATGCAACAACAACCAAAAAGGAACTCCTCATTGGAGAATCGAACCCCAGTCTTCTGCATGACAAGCAGAGACACTAGCCACTATACTAACGAGGACAGGAAGACTACAATTTTGCCCCCCCCCCCCCCTTTTTTTTTTCTCCATCTTTCTTGTGGCACAAAACGCATGAACCAGGCCACAGTAGCCCACAGCATTCATTCAATTTATGCTGTCGAAAACAGCTTTGGAAAACATACAAAGGAGCTCATTGGTCTAGGGGTATGATTCTCGCTTAGGGTGCGAGAGGTCCCGGGTTCAAATCCGGATGAGCCCAAACTGTTGCTTGAAAATGTGTTTCAACCCTAAAACAGTGCACTTCATAGAGCTGTCCTTGGAAACATCCCTTGAGCTTTTAACCTTGTGTCAGTCACTGACCTCAGGCACATAAAACAGTCAGTGTGAGTGGCTTCTTCCAAGTTGTGTTGTTTCAGTCTGGGCTCTGAATCCAGCGATCCAACTTTGAGTCTTGGCCGAAGTTTCACAGGCCATCCATGTGGTAGAGCAAGCCGTCCTCAATCAATACCCATTGCAGACAAACTCTTTTTGTGAAGTTGGGAATCCAAGAAGAAAAGTGGGTTGTTTGTAGAGTATTCATAAAGGTATTTAGTTTTCTTTGTCAACATTCAAGGCTTAACCTCTACAGGTATGGCTTCTGGGCTCACCTGGCTGTGGGATGTTGCATCATTTTTAGGTCTTTTGCAACATTGATTGAGCTCAAGGATGGCAAGGCATTGAAGAAGCACATTACAACAGCAGCAGAAAGCAGAAAGAAACAGGGAAGGGTATCATTGTTCCGTACCGGTATATTACAAATCCACCAACACCCTCAGACAAGCTCCGGTACACCCCAAGGACAAACTGCCAAGAGATAAAACACAACAAACAACATCATACAGGTGCAGTCAAACAAACCCTCCACAAACACTACTGATCTAAAACTTGGATTCACTCTGCCACTTGTTCTTCCCGGTGGCTGGATGCTGTTAAACAAGTAGAACTGACACTACAGCACCAGATGATGAAACTGTGGGGCTCACAGGACTTTGTCTGGGCTTTTTGTTAGGCTCAGTAATAGCAGCAATTCAATGTGCTAGATTCAAAGCACCTCTTGAAAGAGCTACCCAAAAGGAATGCTTACGCAGACCACTTGTTTCTGCCCAGTTTCGAACCGGGGACCTTTCATGTGTGAGACGAATGTGATAACCACTACAACTACAGAAACTGGAGCATTGCTCATGAGCCCACAAGCTTCACATTAAATCAAAACCGTACAATGAGCAACGTACGTAGGTTACAGTTTCTGGGGGTTGTTTGCTCTGGACTTTCCCACCATTTTTTTGGTGATGCTTTTTCTCAAATGTGCAACATTTGACTTGTGTCCTGATCACAAATAAGCATGCGAGAAGAAAAAAAAGTAACTCCCTGTGGGGGAATCAAACCCCAGTCTTCCCCATGACAGGCAGATATACTGGCCACAAAACTAATGAGGACAGGAAAGACTGCAATTTTGCCCCCCCCCCTTTTTTTTTTATGTGTTTTTCTTGTGGCACAAAACGTGTGAACCAGGCCACAATACCCCACAGCATTCATTCCATCTTTATGTCATCGAAACAGCTTTGGGAACCATGAACAGGAGGCTCATTGGTCTAGGGCACAGGTGTCAAACATGCAGCCCAGGGGCCAAATCCGGCCCGCCAAAGGGTCCAATCCGGCCGGAGGATGACTTTGTGAAATGCAAAAATTACACTGAAGATATTAACAGTCAATCATTTTACTTAAGGGGCCATAAAAAAGCCCTACTTTAGTCTTAAGTGGCTCAGATCAGTAAAATACTACAATAAAAACCTACAAATAATGACTATTCCAAATTTTTCTTCTGTTTTAGTGTAAAAAAAAAAAAAAAAAAGTGAAATTACATGAAAATGTGTAGATTTACAAAGTAGCCTTTCACAAAAAATAGGAAAAACTAGAAATTTGTTAAGAGAAGTAAGTGTAATTTTACTAATTTTCTGCCAGTTACTCAAATATTTTGTACATTTGCAGATCCATTGTGATCTGTAAGTTGTAATCCACATTTACAAATGATAAGCAGAGGCAAATAGAGCTAAAATTGCACTTATTTTTCTGAATAAATTTCAGTTTTTTCATGGTTGTTCATGTTATTTACATTTTAAAAGGACAGTTTATAGATGTAAACATTTCCATAATGAAATTTACTTTTTTGCTTTAAAAACACATTAAAATGTTTGGAGTGGTAGTATTTATAAATTATTATGTTATTTATTTACTGGTCCGGCCCACTTCAGATCATATTGGGAGGATGTGGCCCCTGAACTAAAATGAGTTTGACAACCCTGGTCTAGGGGTAAGATTCTTACGTAGGGTGCAAAAGGTCCAGGGTTTCAAATCCTGGGTGAGCCTAAAGTGTTTCTTTAAAATGCAGTTCAATCCCAAAACAGTGCAGTTTTCTAAGATCTCATACCTCACCTTTAAACAGTTAATGTTTTCTATGTTGTACCATGAGTAAAATATGAGTTTATAAGATTTGAAAACCAATGCATTCCTTAATTTTCATCTTCATTGTGCCTCTACAGATCACATCTGTGAGGTCTGGTAATGAATCGACATTTGCAGACTTGGCTACAGCAGCAATTAGCAGTGTTCATATGGAACAAACTGAACAAATTAATCAATGTGACAAAGAAGTGACAAAGACTGATATATTACCTTTGTGTTTATTCAAAGAAAACATCATCATTGTCCTGACCTCTGAGATACAATGACCACATTGGCACATGGTGAGTCACTGGCAGGTTCTGGCTGAAAGACCAAAGCTATTGAAAGTCAGGTTCTTTATGTCCTGTCCAGAGACAAAGGCAGACTTCCAGCTTTCATAGCCATGCTTCACGGGCCTTTGAGAGACATTTACTGTGAGTTATAACATTTCACGGCAATGGATTGAAAAAATATTTGCCCCGGGTAGACAGAAGCATGAGGCAGTATGAATGAAATATAGTCACCACCTCCGTGAATAGATGGCGAAGTCAGGGATGTGTGTGAAAGGCTGTCGTCATTGACTTGATTTTTTGGTCTATTATGGGACACTTTGCTGACATGGAGTGATGATTTGATAAACAATGAAGACTATGAAGATATTTGATTGTGCCAGTTGTGGAGATTTTGTCATTTTGGTCGAATAAAAGGCGATTTTGACAAGAGATGGGATGCTAAAAAGAAAGAGGGATGAGGCATGGGACGAAGGAGGGGAAGTGGGGGATATGAATCCATTAAATGAAGATGGAAATCATTTTCCCTCTAAGACCTCCAATCCTCCTACAGGTAAATGTGAGCCCTCCACACACACACATATACACTCCAGCAATACATTTACAGCTCTCAGCCTGAGATGTAATTAATTCAAGAGCCAATACCGGTGGAGATGAGCGCACCTGCCCTCGCTCTCATTTCCATATAGTGGTATGGCTGGAGGTTTACAATGAGTCCCCCTCCGCTCTTGGCACGAAGATATATCTGCCTTTTTAAAGAGAAGCCACAACATATTCTCACACTTACTCCCCTTCCTGTTTACTTATTCATCAGACCAAATCAAAGCAGGTTTTCCCAGTTGGAAACATGCTTGACAGCAATTTCAGCTTGTTCTGGGTGATTTCTGTGTCACTAAAGTCCTCAAATCAACAAATGAGCTGCTACAATCAGACAATACTGAGACATTTCTAAAGCGAAATAGAAATTAAACCCAAATTAAAAGTGTTAGTATTAGGGAAGCAAATTATCGATTACTCCATTAATCCATTAGTTGGTTGACCTTATCGATCAATTAGCAATTAGCTGATAAGTGGCGATTTTCCTGAGAACCTGAATTTCTCTTTGGATAGGGTCTATAAGAATAAAAGCTAAATACTGTTCATATACTTCATGAAAAAGCATGTCATTTTCCTTAATGACTGATTTATTGGACCAGTGGATACAGAGCAGGCAGTGACATTTATGGAGTAAAACCAATAAATTCTGCAGAAAAATTTGATAAAATAAATAGATCTGAAGAGGGGCAGCTTAGAAGGAATGGGCATTTCTGACTTGCATCACTGACATGATGGAGCGAGATTTCGAGGCAGTCGTGTACCCCCCCCCCCCCTCCCCCTGCTATTTTCCCCGTGGCCACCGGGGTGACTGCGGACATATGCGGGACATGCCTGTGCCCGATCAGATTCCTGTGAGGATGTCCAGAGGACCATGGACTAGACCAACCTCCAGGGAAAACACTCCAATCCGATGACCGACCCCACATCTGCGCATTTATTTAGGTGGGGGGTGCACCGATCCCACAAACAGACAGGCCGGTCTGTGTTTGGCTCCACCATGTCCCTAAAGCCATTCTAACTCATCAACGCCATGATCCGCTTCGATGACGGGCTATCCAAGTCGCTGTGTTGCAGCCTTCGGAATGGACATGAAAAGGGCAATCAACCAACAATTAACCGACAATTAATAATTCAAGCGAGCAAATTCTTATGGACAATTCATTGATCGTTGATTACCTGTTTACATCCCTAATTAGTATACAGTTATTTATGAAAATTAATGCATTCTTATTCTGTAACTGTGCTTGAACTTGACTTTATTATTTCCAGTAATAATAATAATAATAATAATAATAATAATAATAATAATAATAATAATAATAATAATAATAATAATATATTGGAGTTATGTAGCATATTTTTGTCACTCAAGGTGCTTTACACTGAATCCATTATGCTATTGTGATTCGATATATTCGAATTTTCTGCCCCCTGGTGGATTATCATCCCACTATAGCCGGTGGAAGTTTTTTTTTATTTTTTATTATATTTCAATATGGCTGGCATCATTAAATCATCCACATACTTTTTGCAGGAAAGTCTTTGGTAATTTTCAAAAAGTTATATTAAGAAGACATTTATATTGTCATTCATTTATTTATTTTTTTGAAGTGGCTATGTCCACAGTTCTGTGGGGCTAATCTTCTCATTTGGCTATTACTACAGAGTTAACTCAGCGCCCTCATTCTATCTGTGTAGACTTGGGACCTGTCACCCTGCTGCCACAGTACTGTGCCATACCATGGGGTCTATGTGGTACAGGAAAAAGGCTGGGGTACCAGTTACTGGATCTTTTGCAGCTTCTAAAAGTTTTGCGTCCATACACGTATCGTCTCAAGAAATATCTGCATCCAGGTGGAAATGAAAAACTGGGGTTAAAACAGTGCAATACGTATGACACACCTATAGTGTGTGCTGTACACAAACAGACAGAGCGGCAGGATACACTAAAATCACAGAAGAATACAGTGAGCATTGTGCATGAGGTCCTTCAGGGTAAAAATGTAAGCACAAGAAGAAGAAGATGGCAGATTTTGTTGTAGTAGTGCTAATAAACTTAGCAGCGCCTGCAGCACAAACACAACTCTGTACCTGCCATTGTTGTTGTTACCAGTTGTTATGTCCCAGGTTTGTCCTTCCGGTCACATGGTACTAAGACGTCATCGTTTTCAAAAAGTCTTGTTTTACGGCAACAGAGGGGGTCATTGTGAGATGTTTCTTGTTCTGGGACCCTTTCTCCAAAAATACTGTTTCAGGGGCACCTACAATGCCAGTGTCATGTGGACTAAAGGCCCGAAATGATATTAAACTTTTGCAGATTGACATAATTTCATTATGGTGTGTATGGGGTGTATACACCATATATGGCCAGTACTGTGGCAACAGAGGACAATGAGTTCCATGGGAACAGTATCTGTGATTGGCTCTGTGGCAACAAAATGTCCTACTGTTTATAGTCACAGTACCAATGTTAACCCTTGATTGGCTCTGTGACAATAGACAAACCCATATTTTGTGCCACAGTACTGTGGCAGTAGCCATTGCCTTTAAAAAAAAAAAGGTGCTTCATGTACTGAAACAATTGCATAGTTACTTGATAAGTGATTCTTTATAGTACAGTTAAATTGTGTTAAATTTGTATCAAATGTGTTATACATTTTGTATAAAATGCCCATTGTATCAAATGTGATACAAAATATATCATAAACAAAATAAGGCAAAATGTTTATTTGTATATTGTTAAAAGGTCTAATAAATATCTCAGTCCCACAAAAAATATTTTGTGGTTAGTTTTTGATGGATCAGGTTTTACAGTGGTAATTTTCAAGACAAAACTAAAACATTCAGAAAGTGGTTGTGAGATTAATCTTAAGTATTTGTTCCTGGCTAACTTCACTTTCAAAAGAAAAAAAAATCCCTCTCTGTACGACAGTATTGTTATAATACTGTACACTACTATTATTATTGTAATACTGTACTCGGAGAGCTGTTTTATCTCACGTGTGATGAAGTGCTGTTCCACCGCATTGCTGCACAGCTCTACAATTCCTGCATTTCCCAAATGAGCAACCATTAAACGGTGCAGAGTTCTGTGCACTTTAAGTACTGCCCTGAAGTGCATTCTGGAGTGGACCCAAACAGCCATTCACAAGTCACTCTGCTGGAAGTGAGGGGCAGGAACCTTCCACTGAGACACACTCAGTCCACTACGTCTGCTGCTGTCGGCAGCAGAACCACCGAACAGATGCAAATGCATGAACATCTCTTCACTTTCATCACTGAAGCAACAATATTTAAGTCCATGTGAACAAATTATGCTTTTGCCTGTTTTGACTCAGTGCTACTTTTGTGTCTGTTCCCAAATGATTTTTTCTCTCTATTTAACCTTTTTTAAGTGATTTATCTCCATTTATTATAATATTGTCCTCTGTAATTTGCATTTTTCAATTTCATTAATTTACTGATTATGTCCATGTTTATTAAAGCTCAGGTTAAAAACTGTGGGTTGTTATGTCATTAACAGAGTAAACTGAAGAAAATGAGACTTTTACTGCAACGATAATCAATAAGTGAATGTAAAACCCAGTGTGTCCATCCACTGGCATTGATCCAACTCCATGGTTTTACTGGTGAATCAGTATTGTAGATGACGGTGTTTCCACGGTAACTATGGAGCCTCTGAACTTCCAAATGGGTCATATCTGATGACCATGAAAAGATGACAACTGTATTTTATACCAATTATTTACATGTATTGATAGGATTAGTGAAGTGGTTCTCAAACTTTTTACAGTGGAGTCGTCCCCTGAAATCTACTTTTTACCCAAGTACCCCCAACTCTCTTCAGCAATTTTGATTGAAAAAAAAAAAACAAAAACAAAGTATTTTACACCAAATATTTACATGTATTGATAAGATTAGGCCCAATTCTCAATTCACCCCTTAGCCCTTCCCTTTAGCCCTCCCCCTTGGCCCTTGCATTTGACACCCGTTGCAAGGGGTAGGGGTTGAAACACTCCCCTATGAAATGGGACAACCCTTCCAGACCTGTTACGTCATCAGCAGTCATCGATGCCGCTATAAACAGATGCGACAACTTTGTTTGCGATATAATTCCCCATGCCGTCAGCAGCTGTAACCGTCTCTGTTCCATGGGCTTTGGTCATCTTTTTGCAGCTATCAACTATAAACCGCAGAAATGTGATCTATAACAAATTGAAACAGACTTTTTTTTTCAAACATATTTTTAAACTTTTTTTTGGCAAAGCAGGCGTGACAAGGAAAATGTAAAACATAGGACTAACAATAGTACACAGCAGACAGACAGTTGAACCCCAGAGAGGGTAAAAATAAATAAATAAATAAATAAATAAATAAGACAAGAGTGAAACAGATATTTAAACAGACGATCACTTTACGAAGAAAGCGCGTACATTTGTGTGTTTCTTTTGTCACACTACTGCACTTTTTTGCTGTGTTTACCTCCATGTTGCCGATGATTTGAACAGAATTATGGGAAATTGTCATGCGTCGTTGTTTGTGTTGATTTAGTTTAGGGTTTTTGTTTTGTCCTCTTCCTGTTTTATTTTGGTGGTGGTGGTCATCTTCCTGTTTTGTCTTCACTGTCTGTCTAGTCATTGTCCTTCCCTAATTCCCAAATTGTTTGCACCTGATGTTCCTCCTGTGATTACCCACACCTGAATGGGATTCCTCCTTCCCCGTATATTCTCCTCTCTCCCTCTGTCTGTTGTCAGTGCCCAAGAGAAGAACTCCTTTTGTTAACTCTTTCGGTGCCAGACAGTTAAGGGGCTAATAAGCCTTAAAAGTGCCACAGAATTTGGTCGTTTTTCAGTATTTCGCGTCGTTTTTATAATCGAAGTCTGAATCGTCATCAGAACTCATTTTCTAGCAGATGGGACTGTTTTGACAGATCGCTGTGTTTACGATATTACTACAAAATGGCCATCTAATTTGCATATGATTTCATTCATAAATTCATTCATAAAATTTCCCAAGCAGAAAATGAAACGCGAGCTCTTCCTTGGTCAAAAACCGCTCGGTAACATCCGACCCGATTGCTACTTAGATTCAAAACGCACCGGACGCAGCCGATTCATTATTGATCGTAATTTGCAAGAAGATTTGAAAGAACGTCATCGAAATGTGAGAAAGAAATGGGGGTGGATGGTTTGTTTGTACACAAATATGGCGTGTTCTCCAAAGCCGATCTGATCGGCCCGTGGCACTTTAAAGGTTGTATTCGTAAAGCCGATTTAATCGGCCCATGGCACTGAAAGAGTTAAGTATCTTGAATCTTGATCCATGTGTTTTGTATATCAGGTTTTTAGTTTAGTATAGAGCATGTTGTGTTTCTCCTTTTGTTCATTAGGTTTTTTTAGTTTATTAATGGGCACGTTGTGCTTCCTCCCTCTGTTTGTCCATTTTTGCCTTTTTGTATATTTGTTAAAATAAATCCTTTTTACCACTGACCCTTGAGAGTCTTGTGCATTTGGGTCCACGCCGAGTGTTGTGCCGTCACAGAAGTTTCTCATACTGCTCCGTTTGTAATGCACTGTAATACCGGATAGTTGAGTTTATTTAAAAAATTTGAGTAAACCGGTTACCTTAAAAAATTAAGTAACGAGTAATGAAAACTTGAGTGTTTAAACTTAAATGCTTGATTTGAATGGAAATGCTATTTTAAGTACAACACACTTAATGCTAAGTTAATTTAACTTCAAATTTGTTGCAATGTCAATTGCTTCAGATAATTACTAACTTAATAACATCAGTGCATTGGCCTCATTCTGAGTTGACTTAAATTAAAATCTTTGCGATACAAATTGCTTTATGAAATTATTCAACTTAATATATTGCAGCGTGTATGGAAGTTAAGCAGGAAGATAACTCAGTGTAATTTACTAGAACAGGAAGTGCTTTTAGTTTGGTGAGGCATAAAGATTTTCATTTAAAAAAAATCTGTTCTAGATGAACAGTAAAGCCATAGTTCTTCCTATGGCTCTCACTCATGGTGCAGCTCTACAAAAAAACAAACACAAAAAGGCCAATAAACACTGCCATACACACATTAAGTCCAAATTAACACTAACACCACAACCCTGCTGAACCCCTGCACAGAAAAAGAACACATTTTCAACAACATGCCCAATACCCACAATGCAATGCGGAGATAAGTGGTGTTGTTATGACTAAAACTTAGTGATTTAATTCCATTCAACTTAAACTTTTTCGTACTTTCGACTATGTCTACAAATTAGTAGAATATACTTAACATTTTATAGTAATGTAATAAAACTTAAATCATTTAAGTACATTATAATTAAATCATTTTAGTAAATACAAAGTCCGGGCTTACAGTGTGCAGTCCTGAAAAATCTCTGTTTGGGGGACCAAACAGCCTTTCCCCTGCGATTCATCGAGAATCGGGACACCCCTTCACTCAAATGCGCAAAATGGAGGGGGAGGGGCCAAGGGGTAAATTGGGATTGGGCCTTAGTCTTTCGGAAGTTCTTAAATATTTTTATCAGTAGATAATTTTGGTCCCAAGTGGCTGTTTGGGTCTCTATGGGTTAATGACGTAAGCATTTCAGACACAAAGTCATCAATGAAAATAAGTTTTCCTGGACAGATTATTAGGGCTCTGATTTAAAACAAAACTGAAATGACAATGTTAAATTAAATCTGATTGAGTGCAGTACTTAAATCAGCGCAGATGAGGTCTAAGCCATCAATACTTAGGGTTTTTCTTCCTTTTTATTTTTATAATAAAATATCTTGTAAATTTGCACTTACAAAACAATAGTTGCATAATTGGGCTGCTGATGTGTTATTTTACATCATGATCTTACATACAATTGCAAAGTCAAGAATGATTTATAAAGCACAGGGACTGGGGAGTGCACATTCACATGTTTTGCTGGAAAAAGTACGAGAAAAAAACAACTTGTTAAGTGTAGAATTTATACACAAATGTCATATCAATGTATGATCGGTTGATATTTATGCGAATCGAATGTTGTGTTTTGCGTGAATAAAACCTATAGTAAATATTTCAGCAGCTTCAGACCTGATTACCTCTGGGGGCCACGGGCTCGGCTTGAAAGTTTTGTTTTTCCCCTAATCTGTTGTTTGACGAGCTTGTGTTTTCACTCGCGTTTGAACTATAGCGGTTTTCTCTAGAGGCGCTCTATACGAATCAAACACATGGTAATTTAGCGTCTGAACTTCTGCGGTCTCCTTTTGGCCTTGGTCTAAAAGTCACTCCTTCTGATTCCTCCTTCTCCTCTACATGCTGCTCTTCTCTTCTTACATCTCATGCTTTTTTTTTTTTTTTTTTCCCCCTGTTGCATCCCCCTCCCCTTTCCCTTCTTTATCTGTGGTTCACCTTCACGTTACCTCTTCACAGCTAAGCCTGCTGCATCTCCGTTAATGCTCTAATCAGCCACTAGTACAGATCTGCATTAAGCACCGAGTTCATTAGGAGTTTACCTACTGTACCTCAGTCCACTGTGTCTTATCTGACCTTGTTTTTATTCACCACTTGTTCCAAACCCAGACAAGCGCTCACATAGTCCTATGAATAGAAACTGTACCGCTAGACATTTACACAAATTACCTTTCGAATAATTCCCATTGGTGTTTTTCAAACAAAGATCAGCAGCAAATATCACCATCTGATTTGCCAAACATTAAAATTACAAGATGTTCGGTTTAAGAAACATAATCTGTCAGTATTTGAAGTCCAAATGTAAATAGCACGAACAAATCCATCTAATCTCTGGTTTTAAAAAAAATGAAGGGTCCTTTGAGTTTAAGCGCGGATCCATTTTAAAAACAGAAAGTTTTATTAAGTTCAGCAATGGAAACTAATAACTGCGTTCTCTACAGTCTACACAGAAGATTCATTTTCACAAGTCACGCTGAGTTACTTGGCCACATTGAATGCATATACACAGCGTTACAGCACACCATGTACAAGCGTAAAAATGTTCCTATTTACTGTATAATGAAAAAAGGTTCCATGGTGAAGATGTTTCAGACCTCGGTACAGAGAGTAATGAGACTGAACATCATACAAAGTGTCAGCATCAGAATAAAGCTCCTGTTACATGATGAACTGACCAACTCCTGCAACAGTTGCCATTTTATTAGAAATAATTTCACATTTATTACACTGGGTTACAAAAAAATGTTTTTTGCAAGTTGTCTAGGTTTTTTCAACTGAATTAGGACCATTTTGCACCGCTAAATCCAAAAATGACATCTGTTTTTCTCAATCAGGTCAGGTTTTTTGGCTGAATACGTCAGGCTTATTTTTGCAAGATCTTCTAGTCGAAGCCATTTCATTCACCTGTAATATTAAAAAAAAAAACAATCATAAATTGGCAAAAGTAAAATCTTCAGAACTCGTTTATTACAAGAAATATGAAAGAATTTTGTATCATATGATGTGAAAATGCCCATAAATGTAAGCAAAAATGTTAAAAAGCCAATATGTAGCATAGTTCAGAAAGTTGACCTGATTGAGCAAAATTAATGTGATTTTTGGATTCAGCACACCAAAATTATCCTAAATCAGCTCAAAAAACTTAAAAAATAAATTTGTTGTTGACCAGTGTTGTTGTTGTTGTTATTATTATTATTATTATTATTATTATTATTATTATTATTATTATTATTATCATTATTACTAGCAGCATTGTACCTGTGGTGCCATTGTACAATAGCGCCCTCCCTTGGTGCAACAGCGGCATTGTACCTGTACACCCTCCTGTGCTGCAACATCGGGACATTGATCAGACACACACGTGTCAGACAAACACGCGCCAGACAAACACTGAACACAGAACACAGAAATGTGCATTATAGTAGGATTATTATTATTATTATTATTATTATTATTATTATTATTATTATTATTATTATTATTATTATCATCAATCCATCTATCTCTGACAGTTTTCACAATTACTCATACATGGCACATGTATGTAAATATATATTTACTTAGTAATAGTAGTTTATATTTTTATGTAGTTTTATAGTTTGATGCTCATTCTCTTTGAATTACATCCTTAAATGCTACTTTGTTTTATTTGTTTCAATTTTCTTAAACTGTATTTTTATACATGTTAAATTCTCTTGGCATTTAGTGTGGACGGCAAAGTAAGATTTTCATTTCATCGGAAACCTGTTTCTTTACTGATGACACATGACAATAAATGCTTTGAATATCTGAATCTTACTAACGTTCATAGATACCACTGTCCAGAGTTCACTTAACCCCTAAAAACCCAAACAGCCACTGGCAACCAAAAGCATCTATTCATCTAAACTGTTTAATACCTGTTGATCCACTAATCCTATCAATACATGTAAATAATTGGTGTAAAATACAGTTTGTCATCTTTTCATGGTCATCAGATATGACCCATTTGAACGTTCACAGGCTCCGTAGTTACCGTGGAAACACTGTCGTCTTCTACAACATTGATTCACCAGTAAAATCCATGGAGTTGGATCGATGACAGTGGATGGACAGGGTTTTACATTCAGTTAACAATATCTTTGCTGAAAAAGTAACTTTTTCTTCATTTTTCTCTGTTTTGATATAATCAACTTTGAATTTACTCTGACTTTTCTTATTCATCTACATGATCTGTGACTTAAATGTAGGAAAATACATGATTTACACCAAAAAAGGCAAAATACAGAGAATGAATTATTTATTTATTTATTAATTTTATTTATTTATTTTGTAATAAATTAGTTAAGAAATGTAGAAAAATTCATTTGGGAACTACCACAAAATTAGCACTGGGTCTTCATGGGTTAACTCTTTATCAGCCAAGTGGACTATTTTTTGTCATTTCCGCAAACATTAAATATGGGGCCAGTCCTGTGCCTCAGTGAGGTCAAGAAGCATTTTGGTTTTTACAACATTATACAGTGATTCAGAGAGATGTTATGGACATTTTGAAGCTGTAAATAGTGAATATGAGTGATTTTTGTCAGTTTATGAGCTTATAAGAGTTGTTTTATCAAGTGCTGCTCTGATGTTTTATGGCAAGAGGAGGGAGACTGTTGTCACGCCAACCGACGAGGAGGTAGATGATGATGTCCAGTAACACACTAAGGTTGAAATTTGGAATTTCAGAGTATTTCAGTGAGTCTCTTATAAAGGGTTAAAGTGTGACAGGGCAGTTTATGTAAGTTCTTGTTGGCGTTTTAGCAAAACAGTGTAACTCTAATAGACTGAAACAGTCACTGGAGACCAAAAGCATCTACTGACATAAAATATTTAATAACTTCAGAACCACTAATCCTATCAATACATGTAAATAATTGAGGTAAAATGTAATTTCCCATCAAATGTGTCTTATGTGGATTTTCAGAGGCTCTGTAGTCACTAATAAAACTCATGTTTGACTAATGACAGTGTTTGTTTTTACATTCAGTAAATGATAGGTGTTGCTAAAATAGTCATTTTTTCCCCCTAATTTTCTGATATAATAACATCTGAATTAACACTGAGCTATTCTGAACATCTACATGGTCAGTAAATGGAGATAATATCATAGCAAATGCTGATAAATCACAAAAGGAAAGTGAAATGTAAAGGAAAAAAAAAAGGAAAGTGCCACAAAAATAGTTCATAGTCTTTCAGGGTTAACATTTGCAAAATATAAGTAGAGTTTAATGGAAATTCTTGAATGATTGGCTCACATAATGCTTTACTACATCAACTCAAATGCTTTTTTATTTTCATTTCATTGGTCAAACTTTATTCCATTTGCTGTGATTTCATTCATTGATCCAACTCCATGGGTTTTACTGGTGAATCAATGTTATAGAAGATGACGGTGTTTCCATGGTAACTACGGAGCCTCTGAACATCCAAATGGGTCATATCTGATGACCATGAGAAGATGACAAACTATATTTTACACCAATTATTTACATCTATTAATAGAATTAGTGGATCAACAGATATTAAACAGTTTAGATCAGTAGATGCTTTTGGTCAGTGTTGGAAGTTTTGGATCTTTATGGGTTAAGATGACATTACCTGCAGATGCATACTCATGTCAGTATCTGGCTCTCTCTTGCGATTGTTCCCTCTTTTAAAGTTAGTTCACACTGTCCAGCTGTACCCCACATGACCTTCAAATACATATCCTCTAAGGTGATCCCTACTTTTTCTAATTCCATACTGACCTTTTCATTACTTCCTCCACACCGACCATTAACAGCTGGACGCTTCACGAGGGTGGCACTTCGAGACGCCCGGGCTGAGCTTCCGTGATTGTTGGCAACCTTTTACACTCCTGACATTTCCCACCAGTTTCAGAACATGTTCCAAGGAGAGCGTCTGAAACCAAGAGAAAGCTGACCTGATGCAGGGGAGGATCAGGAACAGTGGACATTGATTGAACTGGGTTAAACTTATTGTGATGGCCCCATTAGTTCAGTTTTTTTTTTTTTTTTTACTGTAATTAGACAGGTCTTGACCATTTGCCAAAAAATCCCATAGGTAATAAAAATAGGATCAAGGGTCCTGCAGTCCAACGGCATATTTAACCCTTTCATGCATAGTGGTCACTACAATGGACAGCTGTTCTCTTGTATATTCATGGATTTTTGTTTTCGTTCCATATCAGCCAACACAGTGGATGCTCACACTGCAAAAATCTAACTCCGACCAAGTGTATTTTTCTCATTTCTACTCCAAATATCTCATCACACTTGAAATAAGACAGAATTACCTAAAGAGGAACTTTTCAGTGAGATATAAGAACTGATTTATAAACAACAGATCTGCAAAATTTTATTTCAAGTAATCTTACCAAGATAATTTTCACTTGTTCCATTGGCAGATTTTTTTTTTGCTTGAATTAAACAAAAAAAATGTTCTTCTTTAGGTGATTATGTCTTATTTTAAGTGTGATGAAATATTTTGACGAGAAATGAGAAAAATACACTTGGTAAGATTTAGATTTTTGCAGTGCATGCACCATCCCATACACTGCAATTCATACTGTCACTGTAACTTTACTGTTCTTGATAAACCTGATCTGCACTAACATGTTTTGAGTGTAAATCAGTTGCTTGTTATTGTTATTAAAGTGTAATTAAGAGGTTTTTGTGGGTTTTTTTTTTTTTTTTTTTTGCATACTATCTCCATGAAGTGAGTAATGTCTAGTATTAGTATATGTTAAAATGTGACAAAACATCAGATTAGCTGCATTAAAAATGTTTTCATTTCATAGTTTTCACACAGTTTATCAGTAAATACGTTTCTTTGCTTCAAAAATTAAATGCATGGTGTCCAGCTGAGTGAACATTTTTGCAAGTCCATGAAAACGGGTTCATAAAAACAATTTCAATCGCATTGTTTTATTAATGCCTTGAGGAATAAAAACACTCAGGAAAAGAAATCTTGATTAAGGCTCTCATAATTCATACATGAAAGGGTTTAAGACAATTGACATTTGTGTGACCTTTCAAAGTCATTCAAGGTCAAAGGTCATGGCACCAAATGAAAGCCCATATGTGAATTCCTATCTATTGCCAATAGTAATTATATCAATAATCTTCAACTGTTTTCAAGTTATAGCACTTTGAAATATGTGCCATTATAAACCAATGGGCAGTATTAACCCTTTGATGCACGAATTATGAAAACCTTAGCCAAGATTTTTTTCCTGAGTGTTTTAATTCCTCTTTAGGCATGAAAAAAAAACAATGATAATGATTTTTTTTGGGTGAAATTTCACATGTCTGTAGCAGCAAAACTATTGGTGGAATTCATACCAAATTGGGTTTATAGATTGCCAGTGACCCAGAATAGATGCCATAACATTTTGGGAAAAGTGGGTCAAAGTTAAAAATTTTTTATAAAACTTTAAAATTCTTTTCTCTTCTCCCATTTACTTATAATGGCAAAAATGTCACGTCTATAAAAACATCAATTTTGTTTCAATTTACTTCAGACTTGGCACATATATAAAGGCAATTGATATGCTGACATCAACACACACATAGACATGATGACATCAGTTGGATCGATGCCAAAATAAGTTACAATAAGTGCGAGGGGCGGGGTTTGTTTCATTATAGTTTAGTTTAATTCAGCGTTTTTCAACTTTGGGGTCAGGACCCCAAATAGGGTCACCAGGAATTCAAATGGGGTCGCCTGAAATTTCTAGTAACACTGGTCTACAATTTTTTAGAAATGATTTGCTTCAGAGATTAAATGTGCTAAATGTTACATATTTTAATAAGATGAATTGGAAAATAAATGACAAAAGTGCCGGTTTGCTGATGTTTTCAAGGTATATGATAAAGGGTTATTACACATATACAGGGTGGGGAAGCAAAATTTACAATATTTTGAGGCAGGGATTGAAAGACAGTGTATGACCAATTAGTTTATTGAAAGTCATGAGAATTTATTTGCCACAAGAAAATTTACATAATAGAAAGTGTTTTTTATTCTATGTGTCCTCCTTCTTTCTCAATAACTGCCTTCACACGCTTCCTGAAACTTGCGCAAGTGTTTCCTCAAATATTCGGGTGACAACTTCTCCCATTCTTCTTTAATAGTATCTTCCAGACTTTCTCGTAATAGTTTTGCTCATAGTCATTCTCTTCTTTCCATTATAAACAGTCTTTATGGACACTCCAACTATTTTTGAAATCTCCTTTGGTGGTGACGAGTGCATTCAGCAAATCACACACTCTTTGACGTTTGCTTTCCTGATTACTCATATGGGCAAAAGTTTCTGAAAAGGTATGGATAATAGTGTTAGGTATGATTATGACATCAATATATGTTCGGTTTCAAAACAATTGACGTAGTGCCTGCTGAGAAAAAACAACTAAATGTTCATTGTAAATTTTACTTCCCCACCCTGTATATTGGTTTATGTACATTTATATAATAGTTTTATAAATCTTCCACTAAATAGAACCTGTAAAGTGAATGAATTCTAATGTGCAGACAATGTTTTGAAGTAGATCTTGTAGCTCTGAGACAAATATTCCTTTTGAGTCAAACCCATTCTCTCGTTAATTCTTGAATTTCACATTTTGACCCAAGGCTGTATCTTGGAAAGTTCAGCCAACCAGCATTTTTGACTTGATTTTCTTTATCAGTGATTCTCATGTGGTAAAATTTCATTACTTTAATTCTGGAAGCATTTTCCTTGTAGACCAGTGTTATTGATTTAAAAAAAAAAAAAAAAAAAAAAAAACTTGACAGAGACAATCCCAATCCATAAAAGACATGACAAACTGTGAGTCTGAAACTGCAGCACTGTGGTTCTGTTTATCTGTCAAATGTTCATTGTGGTCAGTTTCAGATGCTGCAGCTCTTTCATAATTCATAGTTTGAGTTCTTGTTTGTTCAGTATTAATTGTCAGCCTTGTAAATCCAAGCTGGACTGACTGTACATATCCTGACCAAGGAAAATCAAATTCTCCCTTTGTGCAGTAATCTACACCTGGATTTACTGCCTCTGTCCAGAATAATATACATTATATAGACTAAATGTCGTCTAAAATTAATGTTTATTTGCAACATATTATAGCAAACTATACATGATCAAAACAAATTAATTTTAGAAAAAAAAAAAAGTCTACGTTTTGAATGCTGGAAATTTGTGATGTTAAAATGGGGTCACAAGCAAAAAAAAAAAAGGTTGGGAACCACTGATTTAATTGTTCATGTTAGCTGTGTGAAGGAAACTCGCAAAGTAAGAATTTCATTGCTCAGTGTGTGTGCATATAACAATAAACGTCTTGAATCTTGAACGCTTGAGTGTCTACTGTGTGTAATGAACCACAGTCGTGTGTTTTCAAAACTCATACCGGTCACGAATCAGCTCCATCATCCAGAGTCGAACTACAGTCTTGTTTTATTCACCACACAGTAGATTCTTAATGAGTAGTTTTATTAAAAAATACAATAGAAAATCCGATCACATCAACACACTCAGCTTCTGATTCCGAGGTCTCCATCCCACTGTTCCCTTTATTTTCCAAATGACTGGTTGAGTAGGTGAGCAGAGGTGAGGAAACAGACAGGCTTTAATCATCTGTGTCTACGTCCATCACTTCTCATATGCGCAAATGAATGGACACACAGAATACATTTGTGTGGGATAAAATTGTCCAGAATTGTGTCAGTCTCCCCCTAATTTAACACCTAATGCCTCTTCACTATCGTATGATGGTGATTTAATGATGATGAACACACGCTTCACAGCCAAAAGAATAAAGCAGGCAGCCTGTAAAATGTACAGAGAAATTGAAAGTATTTCCATGCAATGTTGCCCGCAGCCCATTAGTAATATTTTTTTTTGTTTCATCATCATGTTTAACCCGTAAAGATCCAGTGGTACTTCTGTGGCAGTTCCCAAATTAATATTTCTCCATAACCGTCATTCTGGAAGTTGTAGAAAAGGACATGAGAGGAGGTGACAGTGTAAACAGACTATTCCAACAGGAGACGTTCTGGATTATAGAACTGAAGCAACAAAACATCCAGGCCTCAATGGAGATGTAGATCTTTGTCCTTTTTTTAAAGTGATATTTCATGAGGGGTATTTAGTTATGTGGGACTGATAAGGAATTAGCATGAAAACAGGAATTAAACTAGATTTTAAAGTGTATTGCATTTGAACATGTGGCACTAATAGTAAGATCTAACTTTAGAAGTGTGATTTTTTTAAATTATTATTATTTTATTTTATTTTATTTATTAATTTTTTATTCTCATTTTTAAAATTCTTTTATTTTTTTTTAAATTTTTATTGTTTTATTATTTTTTTCTTCTCTTTTCTTGTCTCTTTCTTCCCCCTCACACTTCCCTCCCTCAATTCATTAAAGTGATTGTGTGAAACTTTCAACTTTATTTATCCTTAGGAAAGGAAATTCGGTGTGCAGCAGGGGTCATAAATATATAAGCACATACGCAAAAACACATACACAGAAACAGCACCCCCAGATGCCACACCAATAAAATTACACAATACAGGACAACACACAATGGAGCCACTCCCCTTCCCAACACAAGTAAAAAAAGGTCCAATACGGCAGTACACAAGTTAATTGCCATAATGGCCATGAGCCTTAAAAAACTAAATAATCACATAAAAAAAAAGAAATAAAAAATTCCTATTTAACCTTTTAACCCTATAACTCCAAACGTATCATATTTGATACATGAGTTTTGAAGCCCTCTACATGATCAGTGGGATATTTTTTTTTCTTGAAAAAACCTGATGTATACAATTAGATACCTCCAATACACAGATAATCCACCAGGGGAGGAATTCATTCACCAGAGGCTTTCCAGTGACACTACAAGACTGTCATTAATGAGGAAGGAGGAAGAACTTTGACAATTTTGAAAAGGAATTACCAATTTGTTAGACATGCTTGTGTTAAATTATGTTTTTGATTGTTCAAAAATAATATTTGAGCACTGAGACCCGATGTATCAAATATGATACAAAATTGAAACTCATACATGTAAAGTGATATTTGGGAAAAAAAAAAAAAAAAAAAAGACTGTTCAGAAGGACCAATAAAGGCTCCAGTTTCAAAGAACTGGAATTTTCTGTTAATGATTTAATGGTTCAGACTTCACAGGGTTAAATGTTTGCCATGTAGAAATAAAGGCGTTTTATTTTTACACAAATTCTACAGTGTGCCTTGGAATATTTTTTTGAAATCTTGCATGATAATACGGATTTTTCCTTGACTTCAAATAATATTTCTCCATATTTAACCTTTTTTAAAAGATTTATCACCATTTACTGTAATATTATCTTCTTTAGTTTGGGTTATTTCAGTTTAAATCATGTATTTTCCTATACGAACTACCATACTATTCCGATACTGACCATGTAGATGCTCATAAAATCTCAGAGTCTATTCAAAGGTTATTATATCAAAACAGAGAAAACTGTAGAAAAAGTTTCTTTTTCAGTAAAATATATCATTAACTGAACATAATCCAAGTATGTCCATCCACTGTCATTGATCCACCTCCATGGGTTTTACTGATGAATCAACGTTGTAGAAGATGATGGTGTTTCCACGGTAACTACGGAGCCTCTGAACATCCAAATGGGTCATATCTGATGACCATGAAAAGATGACAAACTGCATTTTACACCAATTATTTACATGTATTGATAGGATGAGTGGCTCAACTGGTATTAACCAGTTTAGATCAGAAGTTGGTTTTGGTCGCCAGTGGCTGTTTTGGGTCCTTTATGGGTTAAAACGTGCGACAGATTTAACAATTAAACTGGTATTTAAAACTGAGTACAACCTAGCCACAGAGTGTAACATGCAGTGTGTAACTATGTTTTTTCATCTTACGAGTTAGGATAAAATGTCTGTCTGAACAGCAGGATTTGAGATCAAGGGGACTTTGATATGGAGGCGACAGCTTCATTCCACACGTTATCAGCGCAGGAGAATATACAGAGTAACTGCTTCAGTGTACATCACAGTCCAGGCTTTGAAGCTTGCCCTCATTATCTGCTGCTGTGGTGTTTGCAAGTAATTCACATTCATGCAGACAGTGCCATGTGTAATTTGAAATGCCAGTCTGTTTGACACAAGACATGACAAGAGCTGGAAGTCAGCCAGTGAAATTACCCCGAAGATGCATGATGCAGCACAGGAATGAGCCCAGGGCTACCCATGGCAAAAGTCTTAAACTGAACAGATGAGTTCAATAATTTAGTTTGCTTTTAGATGTACCCGATGACAACTTGTCATTTTCCCATGCAAGACTCCTCATCAGAAATGCCTCAGTGTCACTATCTCTGGATGTGTGGCAGTGTGAGTGCTTAAAACATGCACAACACCTTGTCCAATTCAAAGAATATAAGAACACAGCGCTGTGTGAAATGTAGGACAGGCACCTTGAGGCCAAACGTAAGTCTGTCGGGGGATCAACTCAAGTCTCCAACCTAGGTAGAAAAATCTGTTTTTGGGGGAGGGGTGGGGGGGTGAGAGCGTGTCTTCCCCCGAGGTCCAAGGCCAGCACCGGATCGAGGGCCTAATTAATCACAAGTTTGTCTGAATTCAAAGATTTCGGAGCCCTGGTGAGTATGCTTTCCTCTGTAAAATAAAAAAAAAAAAAGGAAAAGAAAAACACTATTCTCTCCTGAAACTGAGACATCAGAGTCGGAGCTATCATATCACGTCCCTGTAGAGCCGTGGAAATGACAAATTGGCAGAATTCGAGCATGGAATCAGGATGTTATGTGTAATTCTCATAAGAAAACAATAGATGAGTTCCAGTGGAAGGACGCTAGAGTTTGGTGATGGTAGGTGGGGCTGACACTCTGAATAGCATGCTCCTTAGCTAACTCTCCAGAGGACTGTCAGGCAAAATGAATCATGGTGCTTTGTCTGCACATATTTCTACCATTTGGGAGCTGTCACAAAGGACAGCTTGCGTAAGTGATGGAAGCTGAGAAATGAAATATGGGGCTGGGAAGGCTGACGGAAGGGACAATTGTGCATTCTCTGAAAATAAGAATAAACGGGAGACTAGAAAAAACTGTCCACGCTGTAGATGGCCGGGGTTAATAGCTGTACGCTGGCATTTCACCTCTGTGATTAAGGTTCATTGCTTGGCTGGGAGGATGCTATTTACCCACAATTCTGAACTCATTTAGACAGCAGTGGCTTTATGTGTCAAGACCTGCCACTATATCACTTTCCTGTGATTGGGTCCGAGCCTGTGTTTGCACTCTGATCACGGAAATTGGGGGCAAACATATGACTTGCTCGGATTCGCAGCAACTTCACAGGCTGCTACAGCGTGGCTTAGCTAATAGGACTGATAGCTCTGGTGCTAATATAAAAGGAGGGTTACAGATGGGGTTGCTAATGCTATCCAGCAGTTATCTCTTGGCCAGGCACAACATTCTGGGATGGATCAACACACAAAGAATGGTAATTAGTTTGGGATCTATTTGTTGGGCCCATGCTGCTGTATGAACAAGTGAAGAGTGAGCAGTATGTTTCCAGCCCTGTGGACAGCTCATTCATGCTGCATGCCATGGGTTTATTAAGTAGCAACTTAGCCACCTTCTGTTCAGTGGAAAAGCACAGTCATGTCCTGCCCAGTGATGAAAGTCAGGAAAGAAAAAAAAACAAAAAACAGAATTTTCTGAACGACTTCAATGAGTAACAAACCTGGTTTGCTTGTCTTCCAGATGTACTGCTACAGAAAATCACCATTTCTATCAGTTTCCTCGAGCCAGGACCACCTGAACTTAGTTTTGATTGGTCATATTCACAAATTTTTGAAGGCTGACTGAAAATGTGTTAGAAGTATGTGAACAATGAATACATCAAAAGAAAGAACAGAACTTCAACTTTTAAACACAAAAAACAATTTTATTCTATCTTCATTTGTTCGTGAGATGCAAACACTTGAATTTTGGTAATTTCAGGAAAAAACTGAATTTGAGCAAAAAACCGAGAAAATTGCAGGTTGTTTTTCAAAGATATTGATTTTCAAGATAAAATTGATTTCCTATTGACATTTTTGTCTCTTTCTTATTTACAAACAGTAACACTGTATTCAAAATCACAAAATAAAATATAATAACAACAATAATAATAACAAACAGCTCTAAGATATCCCATCATTCCACAAAATGTTAGGGGAATCCACACCAAACTTTAGACAAACATCTTCTAAAGCACCAGTCTCATTTTTCGATTAAAAGTTTTTGCGCTGGCAAGAGGTGGTTTTTCGGGCATAGGGCAAATGGTATGTCACGCAAAACTGCAATGGAAAGACCTTTTTCGCAACTAGAGTCAGATGAATTTAAAAAACGGATGTTGACAGACGTTACAACAAGCGAAAAAGAAGAAACATGTTGCGGTATGTGTCGACACACCAGGAAACCCAATCATTTTTTAATTCAGTACAAGATAGAGGTGTAATATATAATAATAATGAATATATCTGTAAATCAACACCATATTTACGTTCGTCGCCATGTTTATGGAATGACTTCTCATGTCATCTCTCGAAAATAAATACACAAGTCATCGCATTTGTGATTTAATGGAAAAAACGACATTACGCACCCCTGTTTTTTTTCCGATATTTAGTAAATATCGGTAAAGTTTTGGGCAGACGTCCAATGGAACAGCGACTAGTGACAGCAACAGTTCCAGTGAGGACAGTGAGTCAACAATCTCAGGTCCAATGTGGTCTACAGGGTCTGTAAGGTCCACCTCTGCATGAACAGTGAGTGGACCTGCTTTGTTAGGTACCATGAAGTAATGGTACTAATGTAAGGAATGATGTTCAAAGGGATCATGTGGATGTGGACAGGGGTCTGGATCAGCACTGATGTTGGTCTAATGTCTTAAAATACATGTTCCTTTAAAATTACATGTGTTTTCATTGTACGTTTTAAATATACTATACTTCTTGGATTTTTTTTTTTTTTTTTTGCCACATAGGGGCAAGGAACTAAATATGGTAACTTCACTGACCTTGATTTTCCACATGATAATAAAAAATGTTGAACATTTTCACAAAAGTAAAAAAGTCTTACTCTGTCCTCCAATAACACACTAAGGTTGGAATTTAGAATTTCAGAGTATTTCTATGAGTGAATTATAAAGGGTTCATCTGGGGATAAACTCCAGTGTTGAAGATTTGAGATTTTTGAGATTTGGATGAAATTTTCAGGGTTTGTTGGAAATGGGATAAGGAAGAAGTGATTAAATTTTGGTGGTGATCGGGGGTGGGGGGGCCCACGGGGGGGCCACTGATCAGCCTTGGCGGAGGTCTGCGCTCTCCGAGTGCTTCTAGTTTGTTTATTTATTTATTTATTTATTTATTTAATTATTATTTATTGGACTTTTTAAAAAAAATGTGTCATATATGGGCAACGAACAAAATACGGTAACTTAATTGACCTTGATTTTCGACATGAAAAAAAATTTAGAAAAAATTCACAAAAGTAATTTTAAGTAAGTCTTCTAACGTCCTCCAATAACACACTAAGACTGAAATTTTGAATTTCAGAGTATTCCTATGAGTGAACTATAAAGGGTTAAGTCAGTGGTTCCCAATCTTTTTTGGCTCGTGACCCCATTTTAACATCACAAATTTCTGGTGACCCCAGACATTCAAAACGGAGACATTATTTTTTGCTACAATTTATTTGTTTTTGATCATGTAATAGTTTGCTATACTATGTTGTAAATAAACATTAATTTTAGATTTTACATTTAGTTTATTCAATGTATATTATTATGGACAAAGGCAGAAAAGCTAGGTGTAGATTCCTGCACAAAGTGAGAATTTTATTTTCCTTGGTCAGGATATGTACAGTCAGTCCAGCTTGGATTTACAAGGAGGACAATTAATACTGAACAAACAAGAACTCAAACTATGAATTATGAAAGAGCTGCAGCATCTGAAACCGACCACAATGAACATTTGACAGATAAACAGAACCACAGTGTTTGGGTTTCAGCTTCACAGTTGGTCATGTATTTTACGGATTGGGATTGTCTCTGTCAAGTTTTTTTTTTTTTTTTTTTTTTTTATCAATTAAATATCAGGCGACCCCATTTGAATTCCTGGCGACCCCATTTGGGGTCTCGACCCCAAGGTTGAAAAACACTGGGTTAACTCTAACCCAAACCCCACCGTTGATCAAAAGCATCTACTGATCTAAACTGTTTAATACCTGTTAATCCACAATCATCAATACATGTGAATAATTGGTGTAAAATACAGTTTGGAGCTGACATGGGACTTTGTGGTCAGTAGACAAAGATGTGGCGAGGGGGAGGGAGTATATAAGATGAACTTCATTCCATCCTTTTCCAATTTGATTTTCTTAGTTGTTTTTGGTTTTAAATGTGGATATTAAAAAAAACAAACAAAAAAAAACAACAACAATAATTTCACATCTTAAACGTCATGTCAAAAGTCCCCTGATTGTTAATTTAAAACTGAAATCTTAGAACTGTCCTAAATTTAGAGGTGCCCCTTAGTTCGGATCAACAGGTCTGGATAATGTGAACATGGAAGGGCCAGACTGAGGTCATACTTTTGTTCCTGTACCACTGATCCACTGGTGTCATTAATGCAGGATGCTGGGAAAACATCAGGAAGGGTGGGTGGCATTTAAACAAACATGCAAACATCATTAAAGACCGCCTGATGGTTTCGGGCCGAGGTAAACATCCTGCTCATCGATACCACTCTCATCGAACTCTGCGATTATCCGTGTCGATCTCATCCTTGTTTACTGTATTGAATCAGCAAAAATCAGGGTTAATCGCAGAAAAACACGCGTTGTGTCGAAGAAAACAAACCTGCTGTGGTAAGGACGGAGCAAGAAATAGATGCGAGTGGATGCAGTCGTATGTAACTTTCATTTTAATGAACCAGAAATGTCTAAGGGGAAGTAGTAGTTTTTCATTCTTTATTGTAAGACTTTATCATTTTTATTGACATTCGACATAGCGATGAGAAAGAGTTACGACAAAATCACAACCATAAATGTTTACAGACGAACCGTTAAAGGTTATGTTTTGTTCTGCGTTCAACGGGGTTGTATTCATCTGCCCACGTAGAAGAAAACGAATAAGAAAAATGAGACATGTGACTTTTGTTCTATTTAGCCGAGAGTAAGATATTCATTTTCACATGACCTACTAACCCTCAGCCTCATGAGCTGCGAAGTTTCACATCACAAATATTTATGGCAACAAAAAAAAAAAAAAAAAAAAGAAGATTTGCAGTTGGTAGATTAATGCACATATAACAATGTGTGTGAGAAAGGAAATTACTTTTTTGAGCGTGTTATATTTTACCCTTTAAAGCAGGGATGTCAAACTCATTGTAGTTCAGGGGCCACATTCAGCCCAATTTAACCTCAAGTGGGCCGGACCAAAAAAATAATAGCATAATAACTCATAAATAATGACAACTCCTATTTTTTCTCTTGTTTTAGTGCAAAAGAAAAAAAAATCAAAAAGATTAAATTATGAAAATATTTACATTTACAAACTATCCAAACAAAAAAAGATGAGAATTACCTGAAAAAACTGAAATTTCTTAAGAAAATTAAGTGCAATTTTAACAATATTATGCCTCAACTTATACATGTGCATTACGTATCAGTTCTATAAAGACACAAACATTTAGTAACAAGCAGAATATTGTTAAAGTTGCACTCAGTTTACTTGAAACATTCAGGTTATTCTCATTTTATTGTTAAAGGATAATTTGTTCATGTAAATATCTTCATAATTTAATGTTAGTTTTTGCACTAAACTAGGAGAAAATGTTTAAGTTGTCATTATTCATTGGCAATATAATGATATTTTCCAACTTAAACCAAGAAGAAAATTTGGAGTCAGTATTTATAGTTATTATGTTATTATTTTAATTGAGATCACATAGTGTGTTATGTGGAACTTGAACTAAAACTAGTTCAACACTCTTGCGTATATCTTCAGTGTAATTTTTACACTATCCAGGTTCATCCCGTGGGCGGATTGGACCCTTTTGGGGCCGGATTTGGCCTGTAGGCCGCATGTTTGACACCCCTGCTGTAAAGCCTGAACCATTAAAATTATGACAGAAAATTCCAGTTCTTTGAAACTGAAGCCTTTATTGGTCCTTCTGAACAACCAAATAATGTTTTTTTTTCCCCCAAATATCAGTTTCCATGATGAGTTTTCAATTTTGTATCACATTTGATACATCGGCTCTCAATGCTTGAATGTTATTATTTTTGAACAAACAAAAACATAATAAGCAATTTTAGGCACCTGCTTTTTCTCGTCCTTGTGAGCAGGTGTTTAACCCTGTAAAGAATGAACCAGTAACTCATGACAGAATATTCCAGTTCTTTGAAACTGAATCCTTTATTGATCCTTCTGAACAACCAAAAATAGTTTTTTGAAGATCAATTTCCATGTTTGACTTTCAGTTTTGTATCATATTTGATACATCGGGTCTCAATGCTCAAATATTTTATTTTTGAACAAACAAAAACATAATATAACACAAACAGGTAATTCCTTTTCAAAACTGTCAAAGTTCTTCCTCCTTCTTCATTAATGACAGTCTTGTAGTGTCACTGGAAAGCCTCTGGTGAATGAACTCCTCCCCTCTGGTGGATTATCTGTGTATTGCATGTATCTAATTCAATACATCAGGTTTTCAAGAAAAAAAAAATCACACTGATCATGTAGATGTGAAGCCTGCTACCGGAGTTAGTCTGGTGTTGTCTGACTTTATGTTTGTCTGTCACTTCCTGTTTTATTTTGTTAAGTTTTCCTCATGTGTCGTGTCTGTTGTCTTTACTTCCCTTCCTGGTTCGTGTTCACCTTTTCCCTGATTACCCTGACTCCGCCTGATGTGTTCCACCTGTGTCTCATTGTCCTTCCTCCCTTTTGTGTATTTATACCCTGTCCTTTCCCCTGATCAGACCGCCAGTTCGTTTTCTCTTGTAGATAACTTACCAGCGTTTTGATCCTGTCTGTTCGTTTGCCTTAACTGTGTTTCGACCTGTTTTTGTCATCCTGTTTTGCCTGTTTTTTGCCATGCTCCCTGTCGGTTTTGTCAGCCTCCATCTGCCTTCCTGGTTTTTGACGTCTTCGCCTGGTGTTTTTCGGTACGTGAGTTTGTCTTTTCCCTATGTCCTGTCGCCTGTCTGATAGCCTTCCCGTGCAAGACCTGTTTCCGTCCCTGACCTCCCTCTGCTTTCCCCTAGTCGCGGTGCCGACACAAAGTCCGGAGCCGAAAACCGTGGGTTCGACGTCCGAAACCCGGAGGACGGTTCAGACGAGGACCTCCTTGGCCACTGTCCTCAAGATCCTGTTCATTATCATAATCTACCCTAACTGTATACAATAAACTCTGTAACTTTTACATCCGCTTCCGGTGTTCTGCATTTGGGTTCTGGGTCTGTACTAACAGCATCACAGTAGAGGGCTTCAAAACTCATGTATCAAATTTGATACGTTTGGTGTTATAGGGTTAACTCACTGATACCAACAGTCTTCCTGAATACTCGAATGAAGGACAAAAACAATGATACAACCAACAGTAGACTGATGAGGAGTCCTGACTATACATTGGTCCACTGGGCGGAACAAAGTGTTTTATGTTTATTCAGTATAGTTCCTGATTAGAAAGGGTTAATGCTTCACTGTCCACTTTATATAATGTGAGGACATGAATCAGCAGAAACACTATTTTAGTCAGAAAACAGTAACAGTATACTGTGCCTTTAGTTCTATTACAGTTACTGTGGTAATTTAGTACACTTCCGCATAATGTAACTTATATCTTTACTTCCTGTTGATACCATACGGTCTAGTTTATTTGCTAACCTGATGGACAGCTCATTCAGCCAGTGGAATATCCACCCAGGTGCAGGACTGAATGGTTCAGACGCTCATTTTTAGTCATTTTAACACTTTTTTTTTATCTTTTTATTTTTCTGTTGTATTTGGTCCATATTGTTTTGTACTGCTGTTCATTTGACTTTCCCCTATAGAAGATTAATAAAGTATATCTTATCTTATCTTATCTTGTTAACCTAACCAATAGACATGAAAACAACTGTTCTTTTTTGTAACATAGCAAAAGTGTGCTTCAAATTCACTCGTGATTTTATGTAAACACAGTTAGAAGCTATTTATAATGTAAAAAATGAAAGGCCACAGTTAATAAATAAGTCGCCATATGATTAACACTGTAATTACATCCACCGACCCATTGGAAATCACAATTCAATATGCAAAATTGTTTCCACCTGGATTTAACACAGCTAATAGTTCTGACCCTTATATTGGATAATTACTGCAGTGATTAATATTGTGAAAGAGTACATCACTGATTATGAGACATCACCCACAACCGAACCCCACTGAGAATATTTGGGAAGTAGTAGAGAGGATTTTTTCCACAACTTTGATGCTCACATAATCTATACAGTGTCAGACCTGCTGTATGTTCCCCAGTCCCCTGTATCTATGTCCATAGTACCTATGTTCCCCTGTATCTATGTTCCATAGTACCTATGTTCCCCTGTATCTATGTTCCATAGTACCTATGTTCCCCTGTATCTATGTTCCATAGTACCTATGTTCCCCTGTATCTATGTTCCATAGTACCTATGTAGGTTAAGGCTGACTCTAATCCTAACCCTTGGTGATACATATGGAACTACAATCCTATCATGTATGTTGGACAGGAGAGCATAGGTACTGAGGAACATGGGTACTGAGGAACATAGGTACGAGGGAACATAGGCACTGAGAAGCAGAGGTACAGGGGAACATAGGTGCTAGGGAACATATGTACTGGGGAACATATGTACTGGGGAACATAGGTACTGGGGAACATGGGTATTGGGGAACATAGGTACTAGGGACCATAGGTACCGGGGAACATGGGTACCGGGGAACATGGGTACTGGGGAATATAGGTACTGGGGAACATAGGTACTAGGGAACACAGGTACCGGGGAACATAGGTACTGGGGAACATGGGTACTAGGGAACATAGGTACTAGGGAACATAGGTACCGGGGAACATAGGTACTGGGGAACATGGGTACTAGGGAACATAGGTACTGGGGAACAAAGGTACAGGGGAACATAGGTACTGGGGAACATAGGCACTGGGGAACATAGGTACTAAGGATTATAGGTACTAGTGAACATAGGTACTGGGGAACATGGGTACTGGGGAACATGGGTACTGGGGAACATAGGTACAGGGGAACATATGTTCTAGGGAACATGGGTACTGGGGAACATGTGTACAGGGAAACATAGGTACTAGGGAACATAGGTACTGGGGAACATGGGTACTGGGGAACATAGGTACTAGGGAGCATAGGTACTGGGGAACATGGATACTGGGGAACATAGGTACTGGGGAACATAGGTGCTAGGGAACATAGGTACTGGGGAACAAGGATACTGGGGAACATAGGTACTAGGGAACATAGGTACTGGGGAGCATAGGTACTAGAGAACATAGGTACTAGGGAACATAGGTACTAGGGAACATACAAGGTACTGGGGAACATAGGTACAGGGGAACATAGGTACTAGGGAACATAGGTACTAGGGAACTACAAGGTACAGGGGAACATAGGTACTGGGGAACATAGGTACAGGGGAACATAGGTACTGGGGAACATAGGTACGGGGAACATAGGTACAGGGGAACATAGGTACTAGGGAACATAGGTACTGGGAACATAGGTACACTCCCATCTATAGACAATGTAAGTGAAAAACGAATACAACTGTCGACACAAAATAAATGTAGTGACATTTACTGTGACGTTGCAAAAACTGTGTGGTAAATGATGCCACCATAAATGTGACCTGTGTTCAAAGCTAAAGGCGATCCAATGAAATATTATGTGTGTGACTTCTTTGGGTCAGTTAATAAATTCCAAGGCCTGAATAGTGCAGTTCTTTTCTGTATCATTAACCATAATTAATAGCATTTTTAAAGCACTCATCTTCACACTCCTTCTGCTGCTCTTTGTCCTGATGAACGGTCAAAGATACACGTGAAAAGTGGGGGAAAAAAAAGTACAAATAAATAAAAGCAGACTTTACAATGAAATAAAATGACAATCACATTTTAGCTTCCCTTTATTTTACACAGTGGTAAAGTGGTAATGAAGCGGTGTGGTGTCATCCATCTTTGTTCAGTTTATCCCACACACACTGACACATACATAATGCACCACTCGGTACACTGCATTACTTCACTCATTTCACTGCGACTCCACTATTTCCCAAAGTGTTCTGTCCTTCTTACATTAATTGAGGCCAAAGTGTGATCACATTAGCATCTCTTGTTACTTTTCCTGGGCTGTCTCATCTGTTCCAGTGTATTTCAGTTGTTTTAGTCTAGTCCAAGTTGTACTGAATATGCATAATTACAGCACTTAAAAGGCCTGTGTGACAATAGCGACTGAATGTAAGAAATAAAACAAAAACACAGTTCCGTCTGGTGGAACACCTACACGTGAACTGGATTTTAGTTGTGCTTTTAAGTAGAAAGTAGTGGCTCGTACAGTCACGCATACCGTGATTAAGGTTACACTGCAAAAATCCAAATCATACCAAGTGTATTTTTTTCATTTCTAGTCAAAATATCTCATCACACTTAAAACTACAGTCTACTCTCGTTATACCGCCAACTTCCGTTCACGGCCAAATTGGCGGTATAGCGAAAATGGCGTTACAACGGGTTGCGTCCATAATGTGCATGTCTTTACTATATGATGTCTATGCTGCCTCCGTTAACCCGTTCTAATTGCGTTTCTAAATAAATCTTGATTCTGTTATGTTGTAAGGGATCATTTAAAGTGGGGAAACCTTTTAAGCATTATTATACCGTGTCGGAAAATGACACCCCATCATCTTGAGGCTTTGGCTTAATCCCACGTCCTCTTCCCGACATCCTGACCTACTGAGTGTTCTGCGATAAATGAACGGTGGCCGTTCCGTAGACCTACTCGTAGCTCGTCTTGATCAGTGTCTGGCGCGTTTGTTTCAGTGCATCGTTAAAATTTATGTGTACTCGATGGCAATCACGCTGGCGGTATAACGGTCGGGAAATCAATGGTTGTTTTTGTGCATGGAACTGGGCTGGCGGATGGCGATAGGTGGAAATGGAGTAGCTAATGGAATAATGCATTGGGGATTTTTGTGCAATGGTTTGGTCGGCGGTGAGCGAAAATGATGGTATAACAGCGGGCGGTTTAACGAGAGTAGACTGTAGAAAAGCACTCGGAGAGCGCAGACCTTCGCCAAGGCAGATCAGCCCCCCCCCCCCCATTAACACCAAAATTTTATGATTTGTTCCTTGTGCCAGTATCAGCATTTCCTGAAAATGTTATCCAAATCCGTCCATAACTTTTTGAGTTATCTTGCTAACAAACAAACAAACCTTGATGAAAACATAACCTCCTTCATTGGCAATTTTTTTTTCTTGAATTAAGCAAAAAAAAAAAAATCTTGAATTAAGCAAAAAAATCTGCCAATGAAATAAATGAAAATGATCTTGGTTAGATTTCTTGAAATACAATTTTCCAGATCTATTGTCTTAAAATAAGTTCTTATATTTCACGGAAAAGTTACTCTTTAGGTGAATATGTCTTATTTTTAATGTGATGAAATATTTTGACCAGAAATGACAAAAATACACTTGGTAAGATTTAGAGTTTTGCAGTGTAACACTTTAGATCAGTGGATGGTTTTGGTCATCAGCAGCTGTTTGGGTCTTTATGGGTTAATACAGATACACTTGGTAAAATGTAGATTTTTGCAGTGTACAGAGGTAGCAGTGGTCTATATAATTGACATCCATGTGTAAAAAGTGTAGAAAAGTGAGTGCCTCTTCCAACATTGTTCAGTTAATTCAAGTCCTTGAAGAAACTTGAGTACAGTAACTGCTCATCTTTGTTGTATAACTTGTCATTATCTCGGTTCTTTATCTTGCCTTCTCTAAATGCAGCATTACATTTTAACTGCAACTGTTCCCATAAATTTGAATGATGAGAATTTATTATTCAGAAACATTATGTATTTATTATCTCTGTAAAACTCCACCATATGCACTTATGCTACAAAGCTGTGTTGGCCATCAGTTCAGCACATTAAACAGTAAACATGCATTGGAATGTTCTCACCTGAACACCTCTGCATCATTATACATAATTTATAGAATATTAAAGTACACCAGATACTATTGGAAAAGCACTTAAATGCTTTTATTTCTAGACTCAGATGAGAAATACTGCAATTATTTTTGTGAGTCAGGTTTGTTTAACTAGCTTAGCATATACTGTAGACTGAAAGCAAAACGGCTGTTAACCCCACTGGAGGATGGAATGATGATGTTTCGATGCATAACTTATCTTTATAGAAAAAGCTTTGGGAAAATGTAATGAATAGATATGGGAAAATTGTGATTCCTGCTCATGTATTAATATTTTTTTCTTTTTCCTTTCAATGGAGGTCCAGCAAGTGTAAAAGTGGTCTGAATAATGATGCTAAGTGGTGCTAAATCCAATTTGTTTTGCTTTAGTTGTATGTAATATGACAAAATGATTAATGTAACATTATGCTTGTTTGTAAAGACATGAACACAGGTGCTAGTGTCATATTTTGCTAAACCCACTTTTATTAGTCTTTTGTATATTTAGTGAGCTGCCACTTAAGGTGGTTGGGAACCAACTCCAGATCTTCATTAGTACTGTGGTCAAGGGCAACAAAAGGAGAATTAACCAACATATACCTGCTTTGGTGTTTATTGGTGGTTGTCAAACTAGCTTAACCCTGTAAAGCCTGAACCATTAAATCACTGACAGAAAATTCCAGTTCTTTGAAACTGGACCTTTTATTGGTCCTTCTGAACAACCAAAAAGATGTTTTTCCATGTATGAATTTCAGTTTTGTGTCATATGTGATACACCAGGTCTCAATGTTCAAATATTATTATTTTTGGGAAAAAAACAAAACAAAAAAAAAACAAAAAAAACATAATATAACACAAACATGTTGAACAAATTGGTAATTACTTTTCAAAATTGACAAAGTTCTGCCTCCTTCCTCATTAATGACAATCTTGCAGTATCACTGGAAAGGCCTCTGGTGAATGAATTCCTCCCCCCTGGTGGATTATCTGTGTATTGCATATATCTGTAGGATGACATTAAACTGGTTTGAAAACCATTAACCCAGAATCAATCATCATTGTCACAACAAAAACAAAGCCATTAGCAGGAAAATGTACACAATCTAGCCTGTGCTGTAGTTTTTTGGGTGAAACCTTCTTTTATCACAACATGCATTGTTGAATATTTTGCGCTCACCAAAGTAAAAACAGCAAAAAAAAAAAAAATCTTTGCCTATTGTTCTCAAAGTTGAATCTGACATCCCAAAATGCCACACAGTCATGAGGCAGACACGACAGTGTAAAGTGGACTGAGTCTGCAGTGTGTGGAAGCTGATGTGAGAAAGGTCAGTGAGATGTGTTATGTCTGTAAGTGTTGTCCATTGTACCTGCCTTTTGCTTAATTTGTGGTGGTCGCCTATCATGAGTCTAAAAGGGTCCTTCACTATGTTTTCACTGTCTCACATTATTTTATTTTTTGTTTGGCTTACAATTTTATATTAATTTGTCAATAAAGGTTTTTTTTTCTTTCCCCTTAGTTTTTTTTTTTTTTTTTTTTTTTTTTTTTTAAAGCTACCTTAGCTTTATGGTTTAAAGCAGTGATTCTCAACTGGTAGCAAAACCCGTTTTCAGCGGGTCGCAGGCTTTATAGTATATATAATGTTAAGAAAAAAATCCTGTGCTTTATTTTTAATGGAGGTGAGCACCGTCCATTCACACTCCCCAACAGTAGGTGGCGGTAATGTTCTGTAATGCTAATTAACACCAGACATTTCACAGCATAAAAGAAGACCCAAAAGTTTCTATTTAAATCATGGCAAAACTCACGTATGAGAATGACTACATCAGCTATGGTTTTACCTACACTGACGCCAAAAACCTCAGTGTGTTTAATGCTTCAATAAGTGACTGAATGCACTACTTTGAATTTTTAACTGCATGCACATTTTAGCTTTGGTTAAAATTTACCTAATTTAGCGTAAAAGGAATATTTCTATATTTATCATCATCACCTGCTGGTCAGTTTGGTTTCTTATTATTATTATTACTTTATTTTACCAGGTAAAATCAATTGAGAACAGCCTCTCATTTACACTGATGACCTGGCAAGAGGCCCCAACAGACGAAAACAGTGACAAAACAAAATAGAACAAAACAAAAATGGATAAAAGAAAACAGTACAGATGAATCCAAGATTTGCAACCAATGGTGAAGATGCTATGAAGTTAAAAATAACATACAGTACTTTCCGGACTATAATCCGCTACTTTTTTCTCACGCTTTGAACCCTGCGGCTTATACAATGATGCGACTCAAGTATAGATTTTTATGGGCTATCAGCCTCCAGGGGGTGCTCTAGCAGGAAGCGCAAAAGTGAGACAGACAGGTGGAAAAGGTGATGAAGAGGAGAAGTTTAGAGTTTAAACAGAGCTGCAGCACGGAAGAGACAATGAAAGAGACAACAGAAGAGAGACGTAGAAGGAGTGTGACGGAGCCTTTCTGAGGCTGTTCAACTCGGACACTGAAGAAGACGACTGCAGTGGTTTCAATGAGCAGGAGGAAGATGAAGATAGAGATCAATGACTTTTCTAGGTTTTTGAACCAGCTGTTTTACTGCCGTGTTACAGGCACTGTTTGGACAAAAGCAGTTAAAGCTATACTGTATGATGTGGCATTTTTACACTTTTCTTTTGTCATCTTAAAATGCTCCTAATAAGTGTGTGTCAAACTAAAATGTAAAAGAAATCAAAAATGTTTAATTCTCATATATTTCTAATAAAAGTCTGACCAATCATTTTAGTCGGTCTGAATAAAATAATTGGCCGAACCTGACTGAGCCTCCTGTCAATCATCCATTACGGCCGTCCAGCATCCGATCCATTATCGCCGTCTCACATCCGATATGTGTCCCTCTGAATCTGACACTTCACTGGTGCTGCTTCTCCTGTCACTGACCACAGTCTACTGTCTAGGATGTGTTTGGATAGAACTGACATGCACATGTGGAATGGAAAAAACGGATTTATTAACAGAAACAACAACTGAGGGGCACAAACGGGAGTCTGATGAATGAAAGATGGAGATAAAAGTCCGGAAGTCAGCTGTACTGGACTGAACAGGTCTGCATAAAGCTCAGCTTTTATGACGGTGGGACTCATACAGGTACATGTACATGGTGTCACACAATGTAAGATGATGTAGGATGATAATTGTATGGACTCTGAAACTTCAAATGTCCACGGAAAATTCGCGGAGGCCACACGTTCACAGTGCACGAGCCCATCCCCTGGGCACTGCAGTGAAAACCCTGACCCAGTACTGCACAGACCAGGTCTACTGATGGAACAGGAGCCGCGGGCCCGCGGCAGGTGGATGATGCATCTGATTACTGAGGGAGGGGTCCGCGGGCATCTGTTTCGGATGCCTCCTGGACGCCTCCCTGGGGAGGTGTTCCGGGCATGTCCCACCGGGAGGAGACCTCGGGGAAGACCCAGGACACGTTGGAGAGACTATGTCTCTCGGCTGGCCTGGGAACGCCTCGGGGTCCCCCCGGAAGAGCTGGAGGAGGTGTCTGGGGAGAGGGAAGTCTGGGCATCCCTGGTAAGACTGTTACCCCCGACCCGGCCCCGGATAAGCGGAAGGAAATGGATGGATGGATGGATGGGTCCGCGGACACGCCAAAACGGACCGGACCTCCCCTCTGCTTCCTCCTCCGTTTCCATCGCGCATCAGATGAGAGGAGAGAGAGGAGGAGCCTCAGAGCTCAGGCAGAGGGAAGGGGGCGGGCTTTGGAGGGACGGTTGTTCATGTTCAAACTTTTACTAAGTGCTGTGAGAAATGCCACATCGGTAGGTATAGCTTTAAGGTATGGAAATAAATATTTAAATAATCTTTCTGTTTACCATCTTTCTGTGTAAATATCTCATGTCACAATGTGGACACCTACAGTTTATAGTCAGATGCGGCCTATATTGTACAAATATTTTCTTCTTTTAAAATTTGGTGGGTGCAGCTTATATTCAGGTGCGCTCTATAGTCCGGAAAATATGGTAAATAACTACTAGAGTGTATGGGGAGAGAGCAGAAGGGGAGAGTCAAGATGTACAACAGTCAACTAGGGAATGTTGTAGTTTCTGTTTCAATGTACGGAGTAGGGTTGTGACGATATGAAAATTTCATATCACGGTTATTGTGACAAAAATTATCACAGTTATCATTATTATCGTGGTATTGTTGAAATTGTGCTCAAAATGTTCAAAAAGTACTAATACACACATTGAAATAATTGAAAAAAAAAAAACAACAACAAAGAAACCAAATAAAATGAATGGCACCATGTACTTTCTGTTGCAGAAACATTCAAGTATTAACCCTTGGTGGTCTGAGCCTTTTTTGTCCATTTTTCAGTCCTTTTGATTTTGCCTTGATATACTAAATAAAGAAATATTTACTATACCCATGTTTGGTATCTTTTATTTCAGTACAACGTCATTTATATCATCTGCTTATTATTTTTTTCACTTTAACCTAGTATAAAAACACAAAAGGTCAGAAAACACAAAAAAAATATATAAAATCCAATTTGAAAAATGTATAGAATTTATTGCATAAAAACACAGATGCTTAAGGAACCTTTTCAAAGACTTTAACAGTGAATATTGGTTCCAAATATTAGGGATACAAAATTAAAATTGTAATAAATTAAAACTATTTCAAATATTTGTCATAAAAGCAGATTTTTACATAGGGTTTTTCCCTAAAAGGGCAGTAATCAAACACGGTTATCATGATAATTAGAATTTAAACAGTAATACTAACCGTCTGCAATTTTACCATTGTTTATTGTGACACCGGTAATCGCTACATCCCTTGTACGGAGTGATGGGAAAATTTACGGGAGTTTGGAAGGGAGTTCCAATCATTTGCTGCAGCAAAATGAATGGAATTCTGACTGAAGACAGTACGGGCTTTTGGAAGAGATAGAGTAATGAAATTCACTGGACCTCAGGTGGTAGTTATTGGGGGAAAGGTGCAAAAGGTTGGAGAGGTACTGAGGTGTTTACCTTAGAAGAGTCTTGTAGATAAATAGAAGCCAATGATGAAGTCGCCTGGTGTGGAGGGAGGGCCAGCCTATCAGTTTATACAGATCACACTGATGGGTGGGAAAAGGTGCACCAGTGGCGAAACGGTTTATCGTTAAACTAGTCTTGTGTGTTTTCATACTGTGATATTCATCTTCTTCAGTAGTTTAACTGTTATCCGTTTGGGTCTTGCCATTGAGGGGTGATAGTGGGTCCTGAAGCCAGACCAGTTGAGAACCACTGCTTTAAAGAGTATTTTGAGGACCAAATACGGATCTGTTTCATGGTCTTCTGTTGCATGACTGAACGGGATTTTTATTGTGTTTGAAATTCTTTTCACAGCTGCAGCCTGAGGAGAGTCTATATAACTGTAATGATGTAAATTTGAAATAAGGCATGAAACTGTAAAATATCTGAACACTTTTAAAGGCTGGAGGCAAGCTGAGTTTGGTGGAGCGGAGAATGAGGATGATTCAAGGGACAGAGCTCAGTGTCATTACATGAGCAAGTAGGTTTCTCCCCTGCTCTGACCCACCGAGTTCACACTGGGAGCTGAGAAATAGTCCCTTCTAATACTTACATTACCTGCAAAACAGCATCTAGTTTATCACAGCCAATCAATTCATACACACATATCCTCTGGTACCTTTTTTTCCTTTGGAGTGTGAAAGTCTGAAATTGTGTGGTAACCTTTTAAAACCACTTTGTACCAATTGAACAGACAGAAATAAAGTCATACTTATTTCTACCAAACACACCAGCAGTGCATACAGAATTAGAGCCTGACCGATATGGGATTTTCGGGGCCGATGCCAATACCAATATTGGGGGCTAAAAAAAAATTATTTGGGCCAATATCCGATATTGGCTGATATAGAAAATAAGAACATTGATCTACACAGGATATAATAATCCTGTATTAGATAATTGTGAGCAGGTGGATTAACAGTTGCATAAATCTTTGTTTATCTTAAACCTCTGTATGAGGGTCTTATATTAGTCTAGTACAGTGGTTCCCAACCTTTTCTGGCTCGTGACCCCATTTTAACATCACAAATTTCAGGCGACCCCAGACATTCAAAACAGAGACTTTTTTTTGGCTAAAATTAATTTGTTTTTGATCATGTAATAGTTTGCTATAATATGTTGCAAATAAATGTTAGTTTTAGACAACATTTAGACTATATAATGTATTAGTAAGTTTTAATTTTTAAAAAAAATAAATTATTAGAAATTTCAGGCGACCTCAGACATTCAAAATGGAGACATTATATTTGGCTAAAATTACAAATTTTTTGATCGTGTAACACTTTGCTATACTATGTTGCAAATAAACGTTAATTTTAGACATTTAGACTATATAATGTAAATTTTTATAGGTACGTTTTAATTTTTACATTTTTTAAAATAAATTGTTAGAAATTTCAGGCGACCCCAGACATTCAAAACAGAGACTTTTTTTTTTGCTAAAATTAATTTGTTTTTGATCATGTAACAGTTTGCTATATGTTGCAAATAAATGTTAATTTTAGGCAACATTTAGGCTATATAGTGTAAATTTTATTAATAAGTTTTAATTTTTATCAAGTACTAGAAATTTCAGGCGACCCCATTTGAATTCCAGGCCACCCCACGTGGGGCCCCGACCCCAAGGTTGAAAATCACTGGTCTAGTCTGTGACCTGTGGGGAACCAGGGGTTGTAGATGTGGTAGTTTTTATGCTGGGGAGAGCAGACTTTTGAAAAAAGGTGTGAGTCTATTTTTCATAATAGTAGTAACATAAAAATTGTTCGGTAAATGATTCTTTAAAATGTAAGCGACACCTACCTTAATGAGTCCAACTACAAAGCAAACTATGTAATCACAAAACAAATTAGAGCAAAAATATGACTTACCACAAAATTATGTTTTCACTCACAAATTTTGATGTGTCTGCCTCACAGCAGTACAACTTCCCATGTGGACTAAGGACTAAACTGAGCATGTGCAGAGAGAATTAGGTGAGTCCTAAGTTGTTCCTGATTTGAGCAATTCCAAGAGTTACAACTGACCTGTGTTACAGCTGTCCCCGGTCTCCCCTACACTATTAACACCCAGGCATGCCTGCAGAATGAAACTGTGAGGTAGAAGGTGATTTTCAGACGGGGTGGGGTGGGGTGGGGGGGTCCATCCTTGTTGAAATGGGGAGTAGCGGTCCGTGATTTTTGGACGCGGGGGGGATTAGCGGCCCATCTTTGTCAGAGTGGGGGGTATCAGTCTGTGATTTTGGGATTGTGTGTGTGGGGGTGATAGCGTGATTGTCCAAGCAAAGTGAAAGTGAAGCTGAAAGGCTTCACTGTTCCTCTAACTCTCTGAGCAGCACACACACACACACACACACACACACACAGGAGCAGCGAGCGACAGAATGTCTGCAGCAAAAAAGTTAATACATCGGCTACATATTGGCCAATGTTGATTAATCGGTGATAAGCTGTAATCAGCCTGATTAATCTGTCAGCCAATTAATCAGTCAGGCTCTATACAGAATCAGCCTTACAGTAGTGGTATATTAATGAATATCCGTTACTCAAAATAAGAAAGATATTTACATCACTTACTCATGACAAAGGTTTAATAAATCTAAGTAGATTCCTAGGAAAACTGGAGACAGTGTGCCAGGATTAAAGTGAGGTCATATGTGGGGTTACAACATGACAGTTCAGGTCACACAAAAATATGTGCTGACAAATGTTTTTGTCATGACATGAAATGTATGATCAATAATATATGCAAGTTAATGATGTTTAGTTCAAAATGGAATTAGGGATTGAAATGTTCATTGCCTAATTAGGTACACTAAAAGAATGCAGCGAGGAAAGAAGAACATTTGTATAGAACAGTAAAATACAGTTGAATTACTACTGAAGGTGAAGCGGAGTATTTATCAGTGACATCACATTAGACTTGGATGGGACAGACTGCAGATCTGTTGTGCTCTGTCTGCATGTGTTGGAGTCCAACCTTCGTCAAATGATTCAAGTTTTCTGATCCAGGATAGATGCATTATCATGAATGTTACAGGTTCTTAATGAATCTTGCCAAGATAATTTTCACTTGTTCCATTGGCAGATTTTTTGCTTAATTCAAGATTTTTTTTTGTTTAATTCAACAATAAAAAATTACCAATGGAGCAAGTGAAAATTATCTTGATGATATTTATTGATATAAGTTTTTCAAGATCTATTGTCTAAAAATCAGTTCTTATATCTCACTGAAAAGTTACTCTTTAAGTGATTATGTCTTATTTTAAGTGTGATGACATATTTTGACTAGAAATGAGAAAAATACACTTGGTAAGATTTGGATTTTTGCAGCGTATGAGCCAATTTTACTTTTTTTTTTTTTTTCCCCAAGTTTTAATCAGTAACCAGAGTGATTCCATTTGCATAATCACAGTTTGGTTTGAAATACAACTACCGGTAATCTAATAGTCCAGCAAAAACATAAAAACGAAGCTGCTGTTTACATCATGGGAAATATAAGATTTTCTGTTTTCAAATCAAGGACTAAAAGCTCATATATTGCAGCCTCTGCTTTAATTGTGCCCTTTTTTCTATTAATGTGAGAAGTTTTGGTGTCCCTTTTGATGTGTCCCATAAAAACTTATTCTCACTTTTTTCCCATTGGTATTACTTTTTTATGACTTTATTAATCACACATTTTGAGCATCGTAATCAAATGCAGCACCCTCGGGACAACTTTGCATTTAAATGATTAAAAAGAAACAGTGTTATTACCTCCGCCAAGTGGGTAATGTGCTGTTTTTTCTGGAGGTCCATCTGCCTGTCCGTCTGTCGATAGGATTACACCGAAAGAACTGTAGCATTTTTCACGAAACTTTGTGGAAGCATGGACCAAGGACAAAGCCCTTAAAATGTCAGAGGGGATCCAGGAAAAGGAGCGGGAATTCAACCAGTAAGTATTTATGACTTTTTTTTAATGCCATTGAGCGTCACTGAAAACTGAGCCGTTTAACCCAGGGGTGTCAAACTCATTTCAGTTCAGGGGCCACATACAGCCAATATCTAAAGTGGGCTGGACCAGGAAAATAATATAAATAATAGGATAAGAACTGATAAATAATGTCAACTCCGAAGTTTTCTCTATGTTTTTTGGGGAAAAAAGTCAAATTCCATGATGAAAATGTTTACACCTTCGAACCGTACTTGACCATAACATGAACAAATACAGGGGTTGGACAAAATAATGGAAACACCTTAAAAAATCAACAAAATATAATTTAATATGGTGTAGGTCCGCCTTTTGCGGCAATTACAGCCTCAATTCTCCGAGGTATTGATTCATACAACTTGTGAATTGTTTCCAAAGGAATTTTAAGCCATTCTTCAGTTAGAATACCCTCCAACTCTTTTAGAGACGATGGCGGTGGAAATCGACGTCTTACTTGAATCTCTAAAACTGACCATAAATGCTCAATAATGTTGAGGTCTGGGGACTGTGCCGGCCATACGAGATGCTCAACTTCATTAGAATGTTCCTCATGCCATTCTTTAACAATTCTAGCTGTATGGATTGGGGCATTATCATCTTGAGGTGAAGGTGTTTCCATTATTTTGTCCAACCCCTGTATGAACAAGCTGAAAATTCTTCAGAAAAAAAGTGCAATGTTAACAATATTATGCCCAAGTTGATTATTTATACATGTGCACCACAACTTAAAGATTTAGTAACAGGCAGAATATTGTTAAAATTCCATTACTTTCTTAAGACATTTCAGATTGTTCATATTTGTTCAGGATATTCAGATTTTTTGTAAAAGCATAGTCTGTAAATGTTACTTTTTTTTTTTTTCCTAATTTTACTTTTTTATACTAAAACAAAGAGGAAAATTTGCAGTTTTACATTATATAGGTTATTATGATAATAATTTACTAGTCTGATCCACTTTATATTGAATTGACCCAAAATTATTTCAACATCCTTGATTATTAATATCTTCAGTATAATTTTTGTATTTCACAAATTCATCCTAGGGGCCAGACTGGACCCTTTGGCGGGCCGCTTTTGGCCCCCGGGCCGCATGTTTGACACCTGTAGTTTAACCTATGACATGTCTGTGGTGAGCGTTCTGTATGCATTATTTATTTTAAAGGGGTCATATTTTGCTAAACCCACTTTTTGTAGTCTTTGGTTCATTTATTTGTGTATTTGGACCCTAACAGTTCATAAAGTTTGAATTTGAACCGTCCAAGTGCTGCAAAGTTATCTTTATATTCATTTTGCCAAAAATCGAGTGGATTTCTACAACCTGTTTTAATTCCTGCTTAATTTGTTACGTCTATAACTAGTTATGTCACAACATTTGCACATATAAGGTCCAGACTTCTGACGAACATAATTGTTTGTCAGCAGCAGCGGTTGTAGTCCATACTGAAAATATGTCCAAACTTCAATACAATTACCAAAAATGTTCAGTTGCTGGTTGAACAGGACAGAGCAGCACAGCCAACAACCTGGAGGGGGCGGGGCCTAAAGTGGCTCATGTGTATTTAAAGGGCCAGCGCTCAAAACCACCTTTCTGGTGTCATTACTCAGAAATAGGGTTGAAGATGGACCTGTGGAGTTGAATTAATGAAGAATTCAGACCCAAGCAGAGCATTTACAGTTTATGTAGACCACAGGGAAATGTTTGAAAATGCATAATTCCATTTTTAAAAAAAGCAAAATATCACTCCTTTAACCCTTTCGTGCATGAATTATGAGAACCTTAATCAAGATTTTTTTTCCTGAGTGTTTTTATTCCTCTTCAGGCATGAAAAAAAAACAATGTGATTGAATTTTTTTTTTTAAATCAACCTATTTTTCATGGAGTTACAAAAATGTCCACTCAGCTACACCATGAATTTTATTATTGAAGTAAAGAAACATGTATTTAAAACCCAATATCATAAAGTGATATGAAAACAGTGAAATGAAACCATGTTTAATGCAGCTAATCTGATGTTTTGTCACATTTTAACATATTCTAATACTAGTTATTACTCACTTCATGGAGATAATATGCAAAAAATAAATATTAACATTTGATTTCCACTCAAGAAGAGCAAAGTTACAATAATGGTATGAACTGCAGTTTATGAGATGATGCATAAGTGTCCACTGTGTTGGTTGATATGGAACTAAAACAACAAAACCCATGAATATACAAGAGTAAAGCTGTAGAGTATCTGTCCACTGTAGTGACCACTATGCATGAAAGGGTTAAATATTCACAAAAATGCAACTCTTTGCTTCATAGTAAAATTTTCAAAATGTGCTGGTAGAATAGACCTGTGGTGCTCGACTTGGGGGGGGGGGGGGGGTGCAGCAGATTTCCCCATTTCCCTGAAAAATGTACAAACTTGAGTATTGGCCTGATTTGTGACTCTGGGGTCCATCACTATCAGCCTGAGACCAAAGAGCAGTCAAACCAATGGAAACATCCCATGTCACCAACCCCAAAGAAGGCAAAGGTCGTACGCGTACTTGATGACAGCCCGATACTCAAGTTTGTCCATTTTTCAGGAAACACTTGATGCAGAAAGTTCAGGGACCTGTAAAACAGGGGAAAAAGATTGCTATGACCAAGAAATTTAGAGGATAGGATTAAGATATGTGAAAGATTTCATGGACCACATTTGGTCTTCATATCTTAATACTTTCCATGTTAGGCTCAAAACCTTTCAGTCGCCCCTCGTAGACCTTGCACTTTCCATAGACATCTGAGCATGCTCAGTGCACCCCCCACCACCTGTGGGATGGGGGGGCAAAACACAGAGCAGTGACTGAGACTGACTCACTAGAAAAATAGACCGTTTGGGCTTTTTTTTTTTTTTTTTTTTTTTTTCTTTTTTTTTTTTTTTTTTTTTTAAACACGGTTTTCTTTGTGGGTTTTTTGTTTTTACTGTTGTTTGCTGTGTTGTGTTGATTTTCGTTTATTTTTTGTCCATGTTTTTGTGAAGTTTTGGAGTTCAACCAGGTACCAAAAAGCAGCTGGACTGATTTATTTTTTTAAAAAAAAGTTTTTTGTTTTCACTGTTGTTTGCAGTGTTGTGATGAGTTTGCTTTTTTTTTTTTTTTCTTTGTTTTTACTGACTTTTGACCATGTAACTGCTTTTTGGAGTTCAACCAGGTGACAAAAAACAGCTGGACTGATTTAGAAGAAGAGCGCATCAAAAAAATAAACTACTGGGCCAGAATTCAAATCCTTGTTGTTCAGTGTGTTCCAGTTCACAGTTCATGTTCAACATCCTAAATCTCTTATTGCTGTACATTCTGAGTGCATAATTTAATAAAAACCTGTCAAACTTCAATTCCTCTCTTTATCTTTTTCTTTTCTTCCACCTGTTTTGACCCTAAAACACACAGTAAAACAAAACCACTGAAGAAAAGGAACACAAGCACATACTCACCGCAGCTTTTATGAACCTGAAACAGACGACAGTTCACAGCACAAATAATGTCTCAGGGGTTAAAGGGTTAATCTGCCCTTCTTGTTCAGGTTGAATTTACTTACCAGAAGATCGTGGACCCCAGTAAATATTTTTCCAAAGCTTTTCTACCACCACCCTCAAAACAAATACAACATTTTCTAGAAAAGCAAAACCATGTTATGTTCATCCTCGTCTCTCAGTTCCAACATTTACCCCTGTTTACATGATTCCAGGACTGTGGTGACATTAACCAGGACACGATCCTCCTCTCAACAGCCAATCCCTAGTGATGACATCATGACGCTGCTTTCCAAGCCTTGGAGACCTGATAAAGACTAACAGGTGTTGGCTGCGTGTTTTTGTTACTCTTATGTTGTCTAATATCAAGTGAAACAGACCACGCTGAGAGTCATCACGACATTGGCTAACGAAGCTCATGCCTGCAAAACCATGTAGTTTACAGATATACAGATGGTGTGTTAAAGCAGTCTGTTTCTCTGTAATTACTGTTGCAGAGTTTTTCACCATCTGCAAAATAATCTCACTGACTTTATATTGTCATACACTACTCAAGGACACATGAATTTTGTCAGTTTTTACCACATTATATCTTATTATATACATGGAGATGGACACAATGGCAAATCAACAAACATGAAGCCAAAACATCTTTGTCTCCCCCTGGTGGCTGGCTGAAGAATAGGTCATCAATTCCTCCGCTCCATGTTAATCGACTAATGCTGCGTTTCCACTGCGTGGTGCCAGCTCGACTCGGCCTTTTTGCGTTTCCATTACGAAAAAGGACCTGGAATCTGGTACCCGGTACTAGTTTTTTGGTATCACCTCCGCCGAGGTTCCAAGCGATACTAAACCGTGACGTATAACACTGCAGACCACTGATTGGTCAGAGAGTTTTCTCTGTGACCCGTCGTTTTACAAAAAACAGATGCAGAAGTTTACAGTATACTAGCGGTACATTAATCCACGTGATAACAGCCCAAAACTACACCATAGTCAGTCGAGGAGGTTCAGTCTTTGGTAGCCATCGTAAAAATTCAGATGACACAACACACAACGGTCGAGTTCACAGCAACTCTCTGAGCAGAGGACATGGAAATAATGCGCCACATCGCTTTGATGTCCAGGTTCTGTAAAGTCAGTAGTATCCTGTAATGGAAACGGTCTCCACGAACACCAAGTCAAGCCAAGTCAAGCTGGTTCCACATAGTGCACAGGTGTCAAACTCATTTTATGTCAGGGGCCAGATTCAGCTAAATTTGATCTGCAGTGGGCCGAACCAGTAAAATAATAACATAATAATAAATAAATAATGTCAACTCCAAACTTTTCTCTATGTTTTAGAGCAAAAAAAGTTAACTTACATTATGAACAGGTTTACATCTACAAACTATCCTTTCAAAAGATGTGAATAACATGAACAAACTGAAAAAATGAGTGTAATTTTAACAATATTCTACCTCAGTTTATCATTTACACATGTATATTATAACTTACAGATCACAGCGGATCTACAAACACACAAAACATTTAATAACAGGCAGAAAATTGTTGAAACTATACTTGCTTCTCTTAAGGCATTTCAGGTTATTCGCATTTTTTGCAAAATTATACTTTTAGTGTAAATACATGAGAATATTTACATTTACAAAGAGAAACGTTTGACGTTGTCATTATTTATATGTTATTATGATAGTATTTTACTGGTCTGACCCACTTGAAATTGAATTGGTCCGAATGTGGAACCTGAACTAAAAGAATTGTTAATATCTCCGTGTAATTTTTTGCATTTCACAAATTCATCTCATGGGCCGGACTGGACCCTTTGGCGGGCCGGATTTGGCCCCCGGGCCACATGTTTGACACCTGTGACATAGTGGAAACGCGGCATTAAACCCAATCCTAATTCACCCCTTAGCCCTCCCCCTTGGCCTTTGCACTTCCCCTTGAAACGGAGCTGTAAGGGGTAGGGGTTGAAACACTCCCCTATGAAATGGGACAACCCTTCAAGGCCTGTTACATCATCAGCAGTCATCGATGCCACTATTAACACATGCAACAACTTTGTTTCCGATAGTATTCCCCATGCCGTCAGCAGCTGTAACCACCTCTGTTCCATGGGCTTTGGTCATCTTTTTGCGACTATCAACTATAAACTGTAGAAATGCGATCTATAACACACTGAAACGGCATTAAAAAGATGATCAAATGATTAAGTTGTTTACGAAGAAAACACGTACATTTGTGTGTTTCTTTCATCACACTGCTGCACTTTTTGGCTGTGTTTACCTCCATCTTGCCAATGACTCGAAGAGAATTATGGGAAATTTCTCGTACCCCTCCATTCGTTGTGTGGTCCTGAAATGTCTCCATTTCGACAGCTATATAGCCCTCTGCCTTAGCCCTTCCCCTCCATCTAATCGAGAACACCACCCCTTCACGTGCACACGCAAAACGGAGGGGGAGGGGTAAGGGAGAGGGCCAAGCGGTGAACTGGAATTTAGTCCATGACTAAAAAATAAAATAAAATAAAATAAAATAAAATAAAGTAGATACATTTGCCCTAAATTTTCATTCCTTTTGGGTTATTCTTCCAAGAGGGTTAGGGTCAGGGTCAGGGTTAGGGTTTTATGCACCTGAGACAACGTTAAAAGCTCAAGAGGTGCTTCTGAAGAAAGCTCTATGAATTGCACTGTTTTGGGGTTGAAATACATTACAAAGCAACATTTTGGGCTCGTCTGGGATTTGAACCCAAGACCTCTCACACCCTAAGTGAGAATCCAACCCCTAGACCAACGAGCTTCCATATGTGTTTTCCTAAAGCTGTTTTCTACGGCATACAGACCGGATGAACATCTTAGGTTATTGTGCTCTGGTTTACACATTTCATGCTACAAGAAAGATGGGAAAAAAAAGAAAAAAAAGAGGCCAAAGTTGTAGCATATTGTAGCATATTAGCATAGTGGCCAGTATCTCTGCCTGTCACGTGGAAAACTGGGGTTTGGTTTTTGGACGGTGTTAGCGTGTTCTTTCGTTGGAAGCTCCAAGAAAAAGTCTGGATTCTTTTTGGTCTCATTTTTATAAATTTAATTATTGACTTGATCTGATCACAAACAAAATATAACTCAGCTGAGGATCTACACCCCAAGCAGGGAAAATGGATCCCGAACATTGCAATGCACATCATTTTTATAATCCTTGTAAACTGATCTTCAAATTATGGGCTGTGCTAGATGGGCTGGGTCACAGAAAATGGACTGGTGTCATCTAACTCTAAAGTCAAGCAGATGTAATTACTCAAGCCAAAGCAAAACCCCCTAATGACCGTGTTTTCCTCTTATCTCTTGTTGTTTACGATTGTCTGTGGGTATGTGTATTTAAAAGTGTGCCTAAGGTTAAGTCCTGTGATCATATATCTGTCAGTTTAGTATGGGACCAAGATGTGACCTATCCTAAAAACTTTACAACTGACCAGTGAAACAAAGAAAATCTAGTGACACAAAAGAATCCTGACCAATACTGACTAGCATGTGATTAAACCCAAGAATTCAACCATTCAAATTAAAATAATATTTCAACGGGGAGTCTTGTTTTTTTTTTTTGTTTTTTTTTTAATCACTGTTGCCCCTTTTTTCTGATTTGGTCTAATAACCTTTGAATTTTCTATGATCTATTATGAATATCTACATGGTCAGACATAGGCAGACGTCCATCCTCCAGGAGTCAGGGTCTGCTCCAGGTTTCTGCTTGTTAAAAGAACATTTTTCCTTCCACTGTCACCAGTCCCATGTGTTTGCTCCTGGAAGATTCTCTTGGGTTTCTGTAAATTGACTTGAGAGTCTGGTTTCGACTAGAGCTGCGCAATATATCGTTTGAGCATCGTCATCGCAAAGTATGTGGAGGCAAATGAAGTCAATGGGTTCTCATCTAATTTCAACCTGGGTACTTGACACACATGGTGCACAGCGATCCACCAGTCACAATCGTTCTTAATCCCTTTGCCGAAGCAGACCATGGAGCACATGGAGTGAATCCCTGGTAACAACATTGAAAAATGAGCAACGAACAAGAGAAAATTACCAAAAATGAAGACTTGGTGCCAAAAAGAAAGCAACGTCAGTTATCTGGAATTATTTCAGCTTCAAGAAGGATGACAATGAAACACGTGATCTGAATGAGAGGAAACACATCTAATTTGTCTGGCCATTTACGTTGGCACCAGTAGTTTTTCTTATTGCAATATATATATATACACTGTAAGCCCGGACTTTGTATTTACTAAAATGCTGTAATTACAATGTACTTAAATGATTTAAGTTTTATTACATTACTATAAAATGTTAAGTATATTCTACTAATTTGTAGACATAGTCGGAAGTACGAAAAAGTTTAAGTTGAATGGATTTAAATCACTAAGTTTTAGTCATGACAACACCTTTTTATCTCCGCATTGCATTGTGGGTATTGGGCATGTTGTTGAAAATGTGTTCTTTTTCTGTGCAGGGGTTCAGCGGGGTTGTGGTGTTAGTGTTAATTTGGACTTAATGTGTGTATGTCAGTGTTTATTGGCCTTTTTGTGTTTGTTTTTGTATTTTTGTAGAGCTGCACCATGAGTGAGTGCCATAGGAAGAACAATGGCTTCACTGTTCGTCTAGGACCTATCTTGTTTATTGAACATCTTTATTCCTCGCCAAAATAAAAGCACTTTCTGTACTGGTAAATTACACTGAGCTAACTTCCTGCTAAACTTCTATCCACGCTGCAATATATTAAGTTGAATAATTTCATAAAGCAATGTATATTGCAAAAGATTTTAGTTTAAATCAACTCGGAATGAGTCCAATACACTGATGATATTAAGTTAGTGATTATCCGAAGCAATTGGCATTGCAACAAATTTTAAGTTAAATTAACTTGGCATTTAGCATGTTGTACTTAAAATAGCATTTCCATTCAAATCAAGCATTTAAGTTTAATACACTCAAGTTTTCATTACTCATTACTCAATTTTTTTTTTGTAAACTCAATTTGTCCGGTATTACAGTATATAAATATAAATATATATATAAATATATATATATATATATATATATATATATATATATATATATATATATATATATATTGCAGGGTTCAACAAAATCGCAATGTCAGTTTTTTCCAGTATCGTGCAGCCCTAGCTTCGACCGCCTCTATATGTAAAGTGTCATGAGATAACTTTTGTTTGGATTTGGCAATATATAAATAAAATTTGATTGAATGATTCATGGTCAGTGAATTAAATATAGGAAAATACCTGATTTTCACTGAAAAGTGCAAAACACAGAGGATGAAAGTGTAATAAATTGTGATAAATCACTTGGGAATGATGACAAAAGCCTTCGGAACTTGTGACAAAAATAGTTGTGGGTCTTTGAGGTTTAATTAAAGGTTTTCAAAGGTGAAATCTGTGCCCATGTGTGAGTCTGGTGGTCCTGAATAGAGTAATGTCTTGTCTTCAGGTTAGCTTGGCGAAAAAAGTGAGGTTCTGCAGAATGTGATTGAAGAACATGATGCAGAGTCATGCTACAACAATAGTAAAAGTACAATTCTCTGTCATAAGGGAGGCGTGAAGGCTTAGGGTGATTTGAGTGGTGAGTTGAGCTGTGTTCACCTATAAAAACACAGAGTTCTAAATATTTGTCCATTTTTATCTGCATTATCACCAGTATTGATGCTTGTCGTTACAACCAAGTCATATGATTCATGTTTACAGCCGAAAAAGAACATGTTTTACTGTATAGTATTGCTTTAATGATACTACCAATCCCAGAATCCATCAGACATGCAGCCAGAGCCCTATCAGGAGTGGGTGGGTGGACATGATGTTCCTGTGTCTCTGCTGTGTAACACAACCACGACAGCTCCTCTGACAACAGGATTTTAGCTTCATATTTTACACAGTGGGAGGAAATGGCACCACAATATCTATTTTTATATGCAGACTATGGTTTATACGTCTAGATATAGGAGACGCTGCACTGGATGCAACTTCGGATGGATGTTACATAATAACAATAATAATAATAATAATAATAATAATAATAATAATAATAATAATAATAATAATAATATGCATTTACAAAGCACTTTTCTTTCAAAGGAATCTCAAAGTGCTACATGATGACACTAAATATTGGAGTCTAAATGTGAATCTAAAAAGCAACTGGAGTCTAAAGAGAAGTGGGTTTTTTTAGAGAACTCGTCACCTATGTGAATTGCACTGTTTTGGGGTTGAAATGCATTTTAAAGCAACATTTTGGGGTCGTCCAAGATTTGAATCCAGGACCTCTCGCACCCTAAGCAAGAATCATACCCCCAGACCACAGGTGTCAAACATGCGGCCCAGGGGCCAAATCCGGTCCGCCAAAGGGTCCACTCCGGCCCAGGGGATGAATTTGTAAAAAGCTGCAAAAAATTACACTGAAGATATTAACAATCAATGGTGTCAAAATCATTTTAATTCAGGTTCCGCATACAAACACATACAGTCCAATTAGATTTCAAGTGGGTCAGAACCAGTAAAATATTATCATAATAACCTATAAATAATGACAACCCCAAATGTTCGCTTTGTTTTTTGGTGTAAAAAAGTCAAACTACATGAAAATGTTTACATTACCAAACTATACATTTACAAAAAATGTGGAATAACCTGGAACAAACATGAACAAACAGAAATGTGTTAAGAAACGTACATGCAATTTTACCAATATTCTGCCTGTTACTAAATGTTTTTGTGTGATTGTAATGCCATGTGTAAATGATAAACTGATAAAACGAGGCAGAATATTATTAAAATTACACTAGTTTTTCTTAAGACAGTTCAAGTTGCTCATGTTATTCAGATTTTAAGGAAAACTTTGTAGATTACACCTGATCATAGTGTAATTTGTACTTTTTTCACTGTTAGTCATCTTACTGGTTCGGCCCACTTGAGGTCAGTTTGGGCCTGAATGTGGCCCTGAACTAAAATGAGTTTGACCACCCCTGCCCTAGACCAACGAGCGTCCTCTTCATGTTTTCCCAAAGCTGTTTTCGGGCAGCATACAATCGAATAAATGTCATGGGCTACAGTGGCCTGGTTCACGCATTTCGTGCCACAAGAAAGATGGAGGGAAAAAAAAAAGGACCAAGTCACAGTGTTCCTGTCCTCGTCAGTTTAGTGGCCAGTATCTCTGCCTGTCACGTGGGGCCAGTCGTGTATAGGTGGCATCCTGTGACTCCCTATAGCGGTTCGCGCCCTAGGCAACCGCCTGTATTGCCTATGCCACGAGCCCACCCTGCTTACAGCAATAGAAAGATAATGAAGAGCTGTTATTGATGATGCTGTTTCCTAATCTGTGTAAAAGACTAAAATGTTGCTTGGAGTAAATTGTGAACATACGTTGTGGGGTCAGTGGTGATCAATAGAAAGGTCCTCTGTTATATCATATCAGACATAGTTTTACCTACACTGAGGACAAAAACTTTTGTGTTTAATTCTTGAATAAGTGACTGAATGCACTTTAAATTTTTTACTTTGTGCACTTTTTAGTTTTGGTCCAAATGTACCTAATTTACTGTCAAATGGAATATTTCTCTTTTTAGCATCACCACCTGCTGGTCAGTTTGGTTTATCATTAACCTATAAAGACCCAACGTTACTTTTATGTCAGTTCCCAAATGAATTGTTCTCTGTATTCAACGTTTTGTAAGTGATGTATCACTATTTATTAGAATATTATCCTCAATATTTGGTATTTTTCACTGCAAATCATATATTTTCCTGGATTTAATTTCCTATATTTAATTCAGATGTTCATGGAAACTCGCAGTAAATTCAAAGGTTATTAGATCCAAACTGAGAAATCTGAGGAAAAAGGGACTTGATTTATCACCATTTATTTCCAATATTATACCCAGTGTTTTGCATTTTTAAGTAAAAATCTTGTATTTTTCTATTATTTAATTTACAGATCATGTAGCTGTTCGTAAAAGCTCAGATTAAAGTTGAAAGAAAACGAAAGAAAAAGTGTCATTTACAGTGAAATATATCATTAACTGAATATAAACCAAGCATTTCCCTCCACTGTCATTGATCCAACTTCATGGGTTTTACTGGTGAATCAGTGTTGTAGAAGATAACGGTGTTTCCATGGTAACTACGGAATCTCTGAACGCCCAAATAGGTCATATCTGATGACCATGAAAAGATGAAAAACTGTATTTTACACCAATTATTTACATGGATTGATAGGATTACTGGATCAACATGTATTAAAAATTTACATTTACATTACATTTAAAATACAAATTCAGCCATACATCCACACTGAAAACATACATATAAAATAACACCAATAATGTAAAGGTACAACAAAAAATATATGACAATTCCTTAAAAGTGCAGAAAGAGTGTTTTGCTGTAGCTGAGTGTCGTGTTTTTGGTACAACCTAAACAGCCGGAAACTGAAGTCCTGCACCTTCACATACTTCACATGTAAGTTAGACTATTTTTTAACCTTTGGTTTCTCTTCTTCCTTTGTTTATCGGTTCATCATGTTTTCAACCGAATGCACCGATACATCGGTTTGACCAAAGACCAGCTGTTTGGTTTCACTGTCAAATTTAGTTCAGATCAAACAGTAAATCCAAAATAAAGCAGATATGAAGACACAATTAACCCATAAAGACCCAGTGTTACTTTTGTGAGAGTTCTCAAATGATTGTTTTTCTCTCTATTTAACGTTTCTAAAGTGATTTATTACCATTTATTGCAATATTATCTTCTACAGTCTGCATTTTTTGTGGAAAAACTGTTTTTTTCCAATATTTAATTACTGACCGTGTAGATGTTCATAAAAGCTCAGCTTAAAGTTGAGGGTATTGTATCAAAACAGAGAAAGTTACTTTTAAAGCAAAATCTATCATTTACTGAACATAAAACAAGTGTGTCCATCCACTGTCATTGATCCAACTCCATGGGTTTTACTGGTGAATCAGTGTTGAGTAGAAGATGACGGTGTTTCCATGGTAACTATGGAGCCTCTAAACATCCAAAATGGGTCATATCTGATGACCATGAAAAGACAGCAACTATTTTATGCCAATATTTATATGTTTTGATAGGATTAGTGGATCAACAGGTATTAAACAGTTTAGATCAGGAGATGCTTTTGGTGGCCAGTGGTGGTTTGGGTCTTTATAGGTTAAACTTGTCTTCTAAGTTTTCATACTGTGATATTCTGTGTTATCTCAGTTTCAAAACACACCATCTTTTTATTAAATAAATTTGAGAAGTTAAACTTTATCAGTATGGGGTTGTAGCTTGTCTTTGAGGGCTGATAGTGGGTCCTGAAGCCAGACCAGTTGAGAACCATTGGATCAGATCACAAAGGCACAAAGGGAGCTGAGATCATTTTTTTGTTGTTATTTCTTTAGAATTTTTTTTAATTCAATAAACAATTTGCTAAAGTTTACATGAAAAAACATAAATACATTACTGTCTAATATAAACAAATCTGTTTCCTCTTTCAGTCAGAGGTGGTCCATCTGCTGTTTTCATTGAGGTGGAAAAGATCCCTGACTGAACAAAATGTGGATAAAAGCAGCTTCTGTAAGGACAGATGCTTTAGAAATGTGGCTCTGCTGAAACACAGTCATTTAATTGAATCTTTTTTTTTATGTTTTTATGTTTCTGCTTTAAACACCATGGGAGTTATTTGTGCTTCCACTTACCCATACAGTTAGCCCTGTTTTTAAATAGGAAAGACTGAAACAATATTATCAGTTTTTCCATTAGTCTCCTCCTGTGCTCAGTGTTTCTCCGTGGAGATCCCTCCCCTCCACTCGCTGCAGATTGCTTTCCTTTGTTGAGGACCCCTCAGGTGCAAACCTGCATCTGAAGTGAAGATGAATGGAGGCAAAGCAAAGCAAAGGAGACTAAAATATTGACAAAGTGAGAAAAATGAGACACCTTCTGATTCATAATGTGGTCTGTGTGGTCAAGAGAAATGGTGGAGGTTGTATTCCCTCGTTTCTCAGTGAACAAATGATAGTAGAAGAATGCAAGACCCCCACCACCACCGCCACCACCACCACCACACCCCATTTGTGTGGGAACTTTCACAGCAAAGTAGATTCAAGGCTGAATTACAAGCCAAGGTAAAGTGGGTCAGTCCCACTGGCCCAGACCTTCAGGGGCCCCACAGGCCCCAACTTTTTTTTTTTTTTTTTTTTTTACAATGACTTTGATTAATCACAAACTTGTTTGGAAATCTGCACCACAATGTGAAACATAATGTAGTCTGGAATGATAAATGGTGGCTGGTGTATTTTTACCAGAGCATGATGTCCCTGTGAACTTGTTGAGGGGCCCAAAAAGTCTGGTTTTACAGGACAGGGTGTAGCAAATATCCCTCTAATACTCTAAATCAGTCTTTTTCAACCTTGGGGTCGGGACCCCATGTGGGGTCACCTGAAATTATCTGTCAAATGTTCATTGTGGTCGGTTTCAGATGCTGCAGCTCTTTCATAATTCATAGTTTGAGTTCTTGTTTGTTCAGTATTAATTGTCAGCCTTGTAAATCCAAGCTGGACTGACTGTACATATCCTGACCAAGGAAAATCAAATTCTCACTTTGTGCAGTAATCTACACCTGGCTTTACTGCCTCTGTCCATAATAATATACATTATATAGACTAAATGTCATCTAAAATTAACATTTATTTTGCAACATAGTATAGCAAACTATTACATGATCTTAAAAAAAAAAAAAAAAAAGTTTTTGTTTGAATGTCTGGGGTCACCACAAATTTGTGATGTTAAAATGGGGTCACAAACCAAAAAAGGCTGGAAACCACTGCTCTAAATATATACCAAAACAAAAGATTTCACAGACGCTGTTGAACTGAGACTTCAGACCAGGGACAGGTCGTGAAGTGAAAACAGTGTGAGAAGACGTCAGCAGTGACTACAGGTTTCATCTACATTGGGGGTGTCAAACTCCGGTCCTCGAGGGCCAATATCCTGCATGTTTTAGATATTTCCCTCAACCAGTACACCTGGTTCCATTAATAAACAGCTCATCATCATCAGAGTCTTAAAAAGAGAGTTATGACACGCTTTGATGTTGCTGCTCCGGTGATCACATGGTTCATGTAAGCCTGAAAAGGTCCAAACAAACTAAGTGCTCCCATGTTATTTAATGAGAGAAACAGCAGTGAGCATGGGAAATCTGAACGTAAACCACACAACCGTTGTGTCACTACTGTATGTACTGTTGTGTGTGTTATACTTGTAAGTAGTGGGGTTGACCACTGAAAGGACTGACTTTATTAGAAAAATTTAATTTCGGGGGGGCAGGTTGGTGTTAGCTTGAATAGGCTACATATGTGAGTGGTGCTAACTTTACAAGTTCATTCAGTCTGTAATTGGACTGTACTCATAAGGAGATAGACAATTTACCATTTTTAAGTTTTACTATTACAGGACTGTGGTCCAAGCAGAAAACAGTGGTTATCTGTGAACACTGTGTCTGCCAAGCTCTGCTCTGAGAACACACACAATAAGGCATTAACCAGCGGATAGCATAGAGGCTAACTTAGCATGCTAGCGTTAGCATGGATGCTAAACACATTAAAATTTCAACATTAGCAAACTCAAAACTCTACAGAATTCTTATAGAATGAGTTGGATCTTACAAACACCAAGTGACAGAAGTTTTTCCTCCTTTAACTCATAAATAATAACTTTAATGAGCTTTTATTGGCAGAGCTCAGCTCTACAGTAACTCTCCTCCTAATTAGCGCATTACCTCAGCTGACAAACTGAACCAAACACCACCAGGTTCAGCAAAACAACAAAATAAAACCCACTGATAACATTTGTACTAATGTTACCTCGTTGTAGAAACTCCATAATTTGTTGTTATAGTGGTTAAATCTCAACAGCAACATCGCGCATGCACAACAAAGGTGGAATCGATAAGCAGAATCGTTAAGCAGTCAGGCGAACGATTCCAAGGAATCCAGCTACTGGGAACTGGTTCTCAAAAAGAACCGGTTCTCGATTCCCATCCCTACTCCCAGGAGAGTCCTCTCGTCCATCGCCCTCATTTCGGACCAGCCTCCTATAATTTTTGTTGGAACTTTGTAAAGTCAGCTGCAAAAGGAGGGAATCTTTTTCTTTAAGTTTTCTCCTGGTTTTCCGTTCGGGTATACGTAAGGTTGATGTATTTTGGTTTCTTTGGTTTGTGTTTGTAGATCAGCCTAGTGAGCAGCTTGAAGTATGATTCTGTTTGTTATGTTTGTTACTTTGATTCCCTACCTGATTTAATTTACTTTTTTTGTCAATAAATATTTCAAATTGCAGTTGTGTGACTGCTGGTCATTTGTTTTTCTAGCTTGCTCCTGTTTGTTAAGGGACATGGAGGGAGGGGAGTCTCACACCATGCTGTGTCTCGGCAACCCCAAGACCGAGCGTAACAATGCTTATTAACACACGGATACTGTGGAATATATTTTTAACTCACCTAAAGTGGGGATGGCATTGCACTCAGTGGGAGCAGTGATGCTGCGCTTTGGACCGAAGGGTGGCTGGTAGGTCAGGAGTAAACTTGGTGGTTGAGATGCGAAGGATGTCATGGAGATGGCTGTCGGTCAGTTTGGTTCTCATTCTGCTTTTGTTCAGCGTTAACGAAGAAAATGTTTGCTCACATATGTATGTTAAAGCCGAACAGACTGATCATTCTTTTTGCGTGGCCTCTCATCAGAGGAAACTTTTCCTTTTCCAAGCTCTGGTAGAACTCAGGGAGGGAAAGCTGCTGACCCTGCAGGATAGCTGCTATTTGCTTTACTTTCTGCTCTCGCTCAGCACCATTGTAGGATGCTGTTATGATGGGTCATAATTTGTGTATTTACGTGTATATATGTATATATGTTTCTGTTTAGTGTGTGTGTTCTCCCCCCGTCCTGTAGGTGTGCTGTGCCCTTTTGTGTCTGTTTGCTTTACAGGAAGCTGTTTGGTGGAGCGTGATTGCCTGGCCCCTTTAAATGGCCCTGGATCTCCAGTTCGTGCTCTCCCTTGCCTCCTGCCAGCTTCCAACCGTGTGTTCCTGTGTGTGATTGTCGGTCTTCGTGTGTTCGTGTGTTTAGTCGAGTTTGTATACAGTTGTAAATAGAGTTTTTGTAAATTGATCCTTTTCTGGTAGGGGAGGTCGGCTCTTTTGTTTTTCCCGTTTTCTCCTGTTTTTGGTTAGGGAGTTTAGGTTTGTTTTCTGTATTTTATTTCTTCCATTTATTCTGAAGTAGGTAAGTTAGTTTGAACTCCCAAAGAAGATATTTTGTTTGTTGTTTTAGCCGCACCCCCCCCAACCCTTCTTTAGTTGATTTAAAAATAAATACTGTGGACTTTAATTTTTTTGACTAACGTGTGTGCTTGGGAGCTGGGGGGGGCACAAAGTGAGCATATTATGTTCACCCTGGTAAACCCCTAGGCCGGGGCGTAACAGATGCATAAGCCTGATGTTTGGTTTCATAGTGTTGTCGTACATTATACTCTTTCATCACTGCCACAGTTTCAGTGCAAATCAAACAGATGCACTTCCCCATGAATTCTTTGACGAAATATTCTCTCTCCCACCGTGTCTGAAACTTTCTGCACTCACTTTCTACCTTACGTTTCTTTGGTTCTGCCATGTTTGGTAACTTGGGGTAAATTTTTTCTGTCACTGTCCTTTTTTGCTGGAGCAACTGCCTTGCTCAACAGTAGCTCCCCCTGGTGTTAAAACAAAGAAGTGCAATACACTCAGGCAAAAATTCAAGTGTGGGCCATATTCTATTCTACTTATAAAATTCTTGCGGGCCAATTAAAAATGGACTGCGGGCCACAGTTGGCCTGTGGGCCATAGTTTGGACACCCCTGATGTATATGATCAGTACATTAAATATAGAAAAATTCCAGTTATTCACTAGAAAAAATGAAGAACACAGAAGAAAATATTGCAATAAATGGTAATAAATCACTTCAGAATGGTTAAATATAGAGAAAAAATCATTAAACTGTCACAAAAGTAGCACTGGGTCTTTATGGCTTAAATTCACACAATAAATTATAATTATATATAATTTCACATTCCCATCATATACAATCCTTTCTTCAAATCAGTGTTTTTTTATACACAAAGTAAAAATAGTTGATTTTATTCCACTTTGGCGTCATGTGCTAGTCTAAACCTGTGCATTTCTTATGTATGGCTGACATAAACTGATCAAATCACTTGTATTTCTTCTTTGCTGCTCGTTGATAGCACATGATATAGTATAATTTTCCAGTGTGAGTGACAGTAGAGTTGACGTGGATGTGTATGTGTTTGCAGAACACAGTGAATCGGTGCTTTCAGTATTTCGTGATGCAGTCACACTAATGCCTCAGCCCTGACGACGGCGTGGAGCGGTCCGTGACTGTCGAGCCGACGCCGTGATCATCTCTCATCGCTCCCCTCAAATGAATCGACGGAGGGAGATGAAATTGTTTGGGGAGCTTTAATGTAGTCCTGGAGAGTTCTCATCAGCATGAGCTCAGACAGGGGAATGAAACCCAATCAGTTGTTTATTAAATCTCAGGATTTTCTGACACACACACACACACATCCGCGATAGACGCTGACTGTACAGAGGCTGCAAATCAAACGGGCTCCACGTGAAGGGTGGGGTTTTGTAATCAGTACAACAGTGTCTTTTTGTTGACACCCTCTGCTTTCCACCAGGGCCTGATGAACTAGAGCTGCACCGTCCGACTGGAAAACCGAAAAAATATAAGGAAACTCTGGAAAGATGGAACAGATATGGGTACAGCACAAACACTGCAAAAATCCAAATCTTACCAAGTGTATTTTTCTCATTTCTAGTCCAAATATCTCATCACACTTAAAATAAGACAGAATCACCTAAAGAGTAACTTTTCAGTGAGATATAAGAACTGATTTTTAGACAATAAGATCTTGAAAATCTTATTTCAAGAAATCTTACCGAGATAATTTTTCAGGGCTTCCCTAATCCGAATGAAAAATGGCATGGAATAACGAATGACCACTAGGGTTAGGGTTAGGGTTAGGGTTAGGTCTTTCGTTATTCCCTGCCATTTGTCATTCGGATTAGAGAGGCCCTAATTTTCACTTGTTCCAATGGCAGATTTTTTTGCTTGAATTAAGCAAAAAATGTAAAAATGTATGACATTTAATCGTGATTTATCTAAATTAATCCACAACAACCATGTGATTAATCTGATTAAACATTTTAATTGTTTGACAGCCCTAATAATAATAAAAATGCTATATGCGAGTGTGTTTATACGTATAATGCCAATGGCAGAGTGTGAAGAAATGCAAGTACACAGCAAAAATTGGAGAGTTGAGTCAACTCCCACAGAGTTGATTTTAACTCTTTTCCAGAGTTTATATAGGTCCACACTTTACAGAGTTAAATTAACATTTTCATTGGAGTTAATTATTTAACACTATGCCAGAGTTGCCTTTTTAACTCAGAAACTTGAGTTAACTTAACACTGACTGATTTAACTACCAACACTCACAAGAGTTCAAAAATGGTAAATGGACTGAACTTATATAGCACATTTTCTACATCTTCATGGTGCCCAAAGCGCTTTACAATTCCTCACATTCACTCATACACCAGTGGGTGACTTTGACACGTGGATAGTCGGAGTCAGAATTCGAACCGCTGTCCCTTTGGTCATTGGACGACCCGCTCTACCAACTGAGCCATAGCCACCCTTCATAATCTCACTTTGCTGGGTTAAATGAACCCATACGGACTTATTATTTACACTGTCAGAGTTTCTCCTTTAACTCAAACAGAGTTAAATTAACACCATGAAAGTAACAAAAATAACACTCATTTTACTTAATTTTCACTCTGAAAGTAGTGTTAATTTTAATCATAATAAAGTGAAACCATTAAAAATGACTTAAAATTCAATGTGAACAAAGAAAGCCGATGCATTTTTTTTTTTTTTAGAAAATTCATTTTTCCTCTTTTTTTTCTCTCTGACAGTGACAGTCTGACAGAAATTACACAAGTTCACCTGGTTTGAAATGCAGGGGCCAGGCAAATTAACTATAGAGAGATGCAAAACAACACTTTGCCTGAGTTAATTTCCACAGGCTTGACTAACTCTTTTCATTAACCCCAACTCTGAATGACATTTAACTCACAGTGAGTTAAAACTACACTTTGTGAGTGAAAATTGACTCTCAAATGTTTAACCCTGAAATTTCAACTCTCTGATTTTTTGCTGTGTAATTCAGCCTAACAACACCGTGGAAACAGGGATGGAAATATGCAATGTGCATTTTGTTAAAAAAACAAACAAACAAAAAAAAAGTTCACAATGACGTGCATATGTGCTGACCAGACTGTTTCTGGAAAATAAACATACTGGGTTTGAATTCTGTAAAAGTGGGTCACGACTTCATGACACTGGGAAAATGCAGGTCCCACAGTGAAAACAGCTGGAAGCACCAGTCGAACATCCAACCCTCTGCACACGTTAGCAGGTGTTGTTAGGAAAAGGAGCATTAATGAAACAAATATTGATTTTCATATGGAGGCTATAAATTGCTACCATTGATGCAAACACTGGTGGACATATTTTCCACTCTCTGGAGTAAATCATTCCCCAGGTTTAAAGAAAAAAGCTTTTATTTTCCTTTTTTAATATAATTCATGTGTTAATAAAGCAGCATGGTGGGGTATTTGATTATATTTATATAATCCTCATCATCTCCATTCTTATTTATGGCTTATTTCCTCTGCTGTATCCTGTTTCCATTAGCTGCAGCCCATTTGCCCTGCAGGTATCAATATAATTCCACCAAATCAAACCTAATCAGATCAAATAGCAGTGACACTCGGGGTTTTTCCTCCTAACAGCGTGATGAATTATTCACTGTGGCTGTGGTTCTCGGCTTATTTTCACAGGTAAATCAGCACTGACTGTAAGGAATAAAGAACTCATTTATTAGGTCAGGACTCGGTTTATTCCGGTTTCCTGTTTGGGTGACGGAGAGAGTAAGAGACAATTCCGCTGCAATACCATCAGCGCTTGTTTGGTCGGTTCTTTAACGCTTTAACCCAGAGGTGTCAAACTCATTTTAGTTCAGGGGCCATGTTCAGCTAAATTTGATCTGAAGTGGGCCGGACCAGAAAAATAATAACATAATAACCTATAAATATAAATAATGACAACTCCAAATTTTTGTCTTTCTTTTAGTGTAAAAAAAAACAAAACATTAAATTATGAAAATACTTATTTTACAAACTATCCAAAAAAAAAAAAAGAAAAAACTGAAATTTAAATTAAAAACAGTAAGAAAATTTTATGCGATTTTAACAATATTATTCCTCAACTTCTCATTTGTCCATGTGCATTGTGGATCAGATCTACGAAGACACTAAACACTGAGGAACAGGCAGAAAAATTATTAAAAGTTTGCTAAATTTTTTTTAGATATTTCAGGTTCTTCATAAATGTTCAGGTTATTCACATTTTAGTGTTACTGGATAGTTTGTAAATGTAAATATTTTCATAATTTAATGTTATTTTTTGCACTAAAACAAAGACAAAAATTTAAGTTTTAATTCTAGATTTTTTTTTTGGCTTAATTGAAGATTTTATTATTTTTTTTACTTAATTGAAGATTTTTTTGGCTTAATTCAAGATTTTTTTTTTTTTTTGCTAAATTGAGATTTTTTTTCGCTTAATTGAAGATTTTTTTTTACTTAATTGAAGTTTTTGTTTTTTGTTTTTTTTTTTGCTAAATTTGAGATTTTTTTTTGTTTAATTGAAGATTTTTTTACTTAATTGAAGATGGTTTTTTTGGCTTAATTCAAGATTTTTTTGCTAAATTGAGATTTTTTTTGGCTTAACTGAAGATTTTTTGACTTAACTGAAGATTTTTTTTTTTTGGCTTAATTCAAGAATTTTTTTGCTAAATTTGAGATTGTTTTTGGCTTAATTGAAGATTTTTTTACTTATTTGAAGATTTTTTTGGGCTTAATTCAAAATTTTTTTTCCCTAATTCAGGCTAAATATTTTTTTTGCTTAATTCAATTCAAGACTGTGGAATTTTTGCACTTGGCAAAAACATCCCAGGGGCCGAATTGGACCCTTTGGCGAGCCGCATTTGGCCCCTGGGCCACATGTTTGACACCCCTGCTTTAACCCCTGAGACGTTATTCCATGTAAATGTGCTGCTGTGAACTGTCGTCTGTTTGAGGTTCATAAAAGCTGCTGTGAGTATGTGTTTGTGTTCCTTTTCTTCAGTGGTTTTGTTTTACTGTGTGTTTTAGGTCAAAACAGGTGGAAAAAAGAAAAGAAAAAAAAAGAAAAAGACAGGGAGAGGAATTGAATTTTGACAGGTTTTTACTAAATAAGGCACTCAGAATTAGGGATGGGAATCAATAAGAATTTAACAATTCCAATTCCACCATTGATTTTACTTATCGATCCGATTCCTTATCGATTCTCTTATGGATTCTCACTGGGTGAGGGAATAAAAGAGTACAGATGGGTTTGTTTGCATCAACTGTCTTTTATATTTCCATCTGCACAGAAAATATAACATATACAGTAATAATAATAATAACAGACAACACCGGGCCTGGTTCGGGGGGGGGGGGGGGTTACTTAAGATGCTTTACCAATTCTTTACTAAGAATTTACCTGACCTTTTTACCTGCTTTACTAATTCCTCTGGTTCCCACTGTTTTCCACCTCATTTTCCTCATCTCTACCTTCAGAAACTTTTATTTAAGGGGGCAGGACGTTGGTTTATTCTAATAATATGGTCAGTATTTTGCATTCTTAAGTGTAAATCAGGTATTTTCCTACATTTAATTCACTGATCATGATTGATGTCCATAAAAGCACAAATTAAAATTTCAAAAAGAGAGAAAATGGAGGAAAAAGTGACTTCTTCAGTAAAATATATCGTTAATTGAACATAAAAACAAGTGTCTCCATCCACTGTCATTGATCAGCCTCCATGGGTTTTACTGGTGAATCAATGTTGTTGAAGATGACGGTGTTTCCACGGTAACTACGGAGCCTCTGAATGTCCAAATGGGTCATATCTGATGATCATGAAAAGATGACAGACTGTATTTTACATCAATTATTTACATGAATTGATAGAATTACTGAATTAACTGTTATTTAAATTTTTATATCAGTAAATGATTTTGGTCACCAGTGGGTGTTTGGGTCTTTATCGGTTTAAAAAAAAAGGCAAAAATTGAGAGTATACTCACTTCTCCAGGGACCAACAAGTATTTGAATTTTAGTAGTAGTAGTAGTAGTAGTTTTTGTTTTGGGCTCTTTTTTTCTAAATCAGTCCAGCTGCTTTTTAACACCTGGTTGAACTCCAAAAAGCAGTTACATGGTCAAAACTTAGTAAAAACACATAAAAAAAAAGGGAAAATCACTACAAAACTACATATACAGTAAAAAAATAAATAAATAAAATAAATAAATACATAAATACATATATATATATATATATATATATATATATATATATATATATATATATATATATATATATATATAACAAGGCGAAAAAAAGCATTAATTGAACATACAAAACAAGTGTGTCCATCCACTGTCATTGATCAACCTCCATGGGTTTTACTGGTGAATCAGTGTTGTAGAAGATGACTGTGTTTCCATGGTAACTACAGAGCCTCTGAATGTCCAAATGGCTCATATCTGATGACCATGAAAAGATGACAAACTGTATTTTACACCAATTATTTACATGAATTGATAGAATTACTGAATTAATTGTTATTTAAATTTTTATATCAGTAAATGATTTTGGTCACCAGTGGGTGTTTGGGTCTTTACTGGTTAAAAAAAAAAAAGGCAAAAATTGAGAGTATACCCACTTCTCCAGGGACCAACAAGTATTTGAATTTTAGTAGTAGTAGTAGTAATAGTAGTAGTTTTTGTTTTGGGCTCTTTTTCCTGAATCAGTCCAGCTGCTTTTTGACATCTGGTTGAGCTCCAAAAAGCAGTTACATGGTCAAAACTTAGTAAAAACACATTAAAAAAAAGGGAAAATCACCACAAAACTGAATATTCAGTTTAAAAAAAAAAAAAAAAAAAAAAAAAAAAAAAGCACAAGGGGAAAAAAAGCCCAAACTGTCTATTTTTAAAGTGAGTCGGTCTCACTCATTTTTGCCCCCCATTCCACTGGTGCCGGGGGGTGCACTGAGCATGCTCAGATGTCTATGGAAAGAACAAGGTCTATTCTATCAGCAAGTTAGGAAAATTGCCTATTGTTGATGTTTATGTTTATGTTTACGTATTTGGCAGACGCTTTTTTCCAAAGCGACTTACAGGGGAAAACCAATTAAATCACTCAATCAATCAAATTTTATTTATATAGCACCAGATCACAAAAAAAGTTATCTCTTGACACTTTATATATAGAGTTGGTCAAAACCAGACTCTAAACCAGTTTACAGAAACCAACAGAATCCTCCAGGAGCAAACACTTGTGACTGGTGACAGTGGAAGGAAAAACTTCCCTTTAACAGCAGAAACCAGGAGCAGACCCAGACTCCTGGAGGATGGACGTCTGCCTTGACCAGTTGGGTTTAAAGAGAGAGGGTAAAGAAGGAGAAAAAGAGAGAGCGATAGAGATAGAGACTGGGGGAGAAGGGGGGAACAGGGGGAGACACATGGAGGTGGTTGAGGATAAGTGAGTGGTGATGATGAGGGCAGGGAAGAGGCTGGACCACCGCAGCAGGTCCAGAGATAATCCTGGAAGAATCTGTGGTTATCCTGGGAAAAACCTTATTAGAATATTTAAAATGGAATGTTTGAAAGTGCTAGGACAGGAGGTGCTCTCAGAAGAGCTGGGTCTTCAGGAGCTTCTTGGAGATAGGCAGGGATGACTCTGTTCTTGTAGCACTTGGTAGAGCGTTCCACCAATGTGGAACGACCCATAAAAAGAGCCTGGATTGTCTTGTACAAGGTCTGGGGACCACCAGACTACGTTCCCCAGACAAGCGGAGTGGTCGTGGGGCGACATAAGCTTTTATTAGTGCACCTAAGTAGGTAGGAGCAGAACCACTGAGAATTTTGTGGGCTCGGATTAAAGATTTGAATTTGATGCGGGCAGCTATGGGTAGCCAGTGTAACTCAGTGAGTAAAGGGGTGACATGTGCCCTTTTAGGCTATTGAGCAAATGGTTGAATATTTATGAATATTTAAAATAAATCATACATTCAGAACACTCACCACAGACACGTCAGGGGTGAAAGGGTTAAAGAATAAATGGGAAGTTTTTGACTTTTAGGGAGAGATATATATATATATATATATATATATATATATATATATATATATATATATATATATATATATATATATATATATATATATATATGTATATATATAAAATGTTTTGTTTTTCCCACAAACTTTATTTGAGTCAGTTGAAGCAGAGAGGGAAAGTGTGGACAGTGTAGCGGCCTGGACATTCAGCAGTGCATCCAGCCATGCAGCCTCCTTACTTACTCTGCCACAGTCCAGAAATTACCCAGCAGTCCCTGTCTGTCAGCCTGCCTGCCCGATACTCAGCGTTTGTATCACCACCAAGAAGCACCAAATAAATCACAGCATTACCTTCTCCACTGTAGATCCCAGCCTGTCCAGAGCCTGGAGCTACAGTCAGTCCTGTCAGATTAAGACCATGTTCATCTCAGACCAAATAAGTCAGATGTAGATTATGGTACTTTTATGTACACTTAATAAGGATCCCATATACCACAGGTGTCAAACATGTGGCCCGGGGGCCAAATCCAGCCCGCCAAAGGGTCCAATCTGGCCCTTGGGATGAATTTGTGAAATGTAAAAATTACACTGAAGATATTAACAATTAAGGATGTTTAATTTGAAGTGGGTCAGACCAGTAAAATACTATCATAATAACCTATAAATAAAGAAAAGAAGCTAATTGTTCTTTTTGTTTTAGTGTCAAAAAAGTAAAATTACACAAAAATGTTAACATTTACAGACTAGCCTTTCACAAAAAAATATGAACCTGAACTGTCTTAAGAGAAGTATGTCGTATTTTAACAATATTCTGCCTGTTATTAAATGTTTTGTGTATTTGTAGATCCACTGTGATCTGTAAGTTGTGATGCACATGTAAAAATGATAAACTGAGGTGTAATATTGTCAAAATTACACTTATTTTTCTTAAGAATTTTCAGGTTGTTCATGTTATGTTCAAGTACAATTCGTAGATGTGAATATTTTCATTACGGAATTTTACTTTTTTCACTCAAAAACATAGAGAAAACTTTGGAGTTGATATTATTTCTAAGTTTTTAACCTATTATTTATATTATTTTTCTGGTCCGGCCCACTTTATATCTATTAAGCTGTATGTGGCCCCTGAACTAAAAGGAGTTTGACACCCCTGCCATATACAATCCCAATTCCAAAAAAAAAAAAAAAAAAAAAAAAAAAAATTACAAAAAGTAGAACACAGTGTAAAATGTATATAAAAACAGAATTCAATGATTCAGTGATTTAGCATTAGGTACCACATGAGCAGAGATTGCATTTTTTCCTGATCAATTTGTTTCCTGCATCTGATTAACTAGGTGTGTGTTTTTTACTGTTCTGGATCCATTCACTAGTGTTTGTCTGTTAAAGCCACCTTCTGCCTCACTGAGATTATAGAAAACAAAGCAATGAAATAAAATGAGCAAATGAGCTCAATTAAAGCAACAACATATGTCTTATATATATATACTTCCAGAATCCTATATTCAGTTACACAGTCTGGTTAAATAACAAGTCCCCACCTGGACTTCAATCAAATTTTAATTTTCAGTTTTTAAGCCAAACTGATGTGATGAAGATGAATGTCACAGTTGGGAAATAGATGTAAATGTGTTGCAGAATGGTCAAAGTACTGGTCAGGATCAACGAAAGAAAGAAATTAATCTGACCACTATCAACACATTATTAAAACCTGGAAGGACAGTGAAGAACCACCATTTTCAAGGAAGAAATGTAGTTTTGATTTACTAGACAGAACAAATATTGGACTATGTTTTATAGTTTTTCCCAATTGCTAAAACACAAAAGCCAATTCTCTAAACCAAATGACCAGTCCTCTAAACACATTTAATAAAAGTAGCCTCCGTTTGCCAAAACCATAAACACATTTCACATGAAGACACAATTCACAAAACACAATCCTCCTTTTTCATTAATCTAAACACATTTTGTCTTGCTAAAACACAAGTTGCAAAAAAAAAAAAAACTGCTCAAATTCTCAAATTAAAGCTCATGTGATGCAAAATACTTGCCACAGTCAGCAAAATTTGAACACAGTGAACACACGTGGCTTCATTCAGTAAACACAGTAACTCAGAATTGAAGACACTTGGTGCAAATAATGTGATTCCACCTGTAAAAGCCAGTTCAGAGTGAAGAGTTTACTGAGGGTTCAAACAAACACAGTGGACAGAGGCAGAGTTAGAAGAAGAGGAGTGCAATGACATGATGCTGCATAATATGTGTGTGTGGGATAAATACTGTAAATAAACAAGAAAAAGCGCAGACCTCCGCCAAGACAGATCTGCCCCCCCCCCCCATGTTTGTTTGTTTGTTTGTTTGTTTGTTAGCGGGATAACTCAAAAAGTTATGGACGAATTTTCAGGAAATGTTGATACTGGCACAAGGAAGAAATGATTAAATTTTGGTGGTGATTGGGGGTCCACGGGGGGGCCCCACTGATCGGCCTTGGCGGAGGTCTGCGCTGTCTTTTCTGGAAAAGCACTCGGAGAGCGCAGAACTCCACCAAGGCCGATCAGTGGGGCCCGCCCGTGGACCCCCCCCACCCCTGATCACCACTAAAATTTAATCATTTCTTCCTTGTGACAGTATCAACATTTCCTGAAAATTTCATGAAAATCCGTCCATAACTTTTTGAGTTATCTTGCTAACAAACAAACAAACACACACGTACGTGTAACGGCTGTACATATACATTGTGAAAGACTTTCCACACAATCTTTTTTTTCCCCTTCCTTTTCCGTTTAATCTGGCACATACAAAAACAATATGTCATGAAAATCATGCAGTCTGTCTAATGAGGCAGGAGAAAAGGACAGAAAAACTGCTGCTTTTTTATCAAATAACAATGTAAATATAAAGTAAATAAAATACATACCTGGCACACACAAAAACAATATGTCATGAAAATCATGCAGTCCGTCTTATGAGGCTAAAAATAATTTTTAAAAAATTACAATTTTTAAAAAAAAATCACAGTTAGCTAACTCCACAATCATACCACGAACATACATAACGAACATTGCAATAAAAAAAAAAAAAAAAAAAACATACTCAACCCACAGAAAGCCAATCATGACACTAACACAACGGTACATAACACTCATTCAAATATGACATAAAGAAAATTTAAAAAATGTTAAATAAAGACGGGACCAAAATGCGTGCCCTCACAAGGAGAAAAAGACAGCAAAACTGCTGCTATCTCCTGGGGTGCACGACCCCAGCTTGCAGGGGTGTGGCGTTCATGTCCCCAAAATAAAATTGTAATTAACACAACAAAAGTCTGCGATGGCAAGTGGAATCCCACACCACATACCTTAACTCCGTTACACGTGCACACAAAGCAAAGCGATCACAATACCTCCTGGCGGAGGTAAAAATATCACACCCTGAACATTGTTTTCAGTGAGTATTGTTGTGTGTACTGGATCCTCTGTACTGTTTACATAGAGTTGTGATCCAGTACAGTCGTGTACAGACTGTATTTTCTGTAGATTTACACACTGTTCATATGAAACACACATCTGTGAAGGCCCAATACTTTACAGTCATATATTCTGAGAAAGAAATGCTGTAAGGTTTCTACAAATATGCTTTGGCAGTTGTGGAAAAAAAGAACATTCTCACACACTGAACACTGTGTTTTCAGTTGTTTTTTTAAGTGTGTAATGATGTGTATAGTGTTTAAATTTTTGTAGGCTTTGAGCAGCTGTTTTGGAGTGAAAGTTTGAATTTTGAAGAAAGAAGGTGTAGTTTTGTTTATGTCGCTTTAGAAAAGTGTGCTGTGTTTAGAGTTTTGGAATAATGGAGGAAAATTTTGTGAAATGTGTTTTAGCAGTTGAGAAAAACTCTAATGTAGAGACTAGTTTATTAACAAATTAAAGCTTTGTTTCTGACCCCAAACGTGACCTGAACAATGAATACAAACTGTTACGGTCACACTGGAAATACAGGGCTCCATGATTCAATAGTTACACTGGGGCAGAAATATGGAGCTGAATCTCAGATGGAATGTATGTTTAAGCCACAACAAATTAAATAAAAAAAGCACTCAGAGAGCACACACCTCTGCCAAGACAGATCTGCTGCCCCCCCCCCGATCATCACCAAAATTTAATCATTTCTTCCTTGTGCCAGTATAAACATTTCCTGAAGATTTCATGAAAATCTGCCCATAACTTTTTGAGTTATTTTGCTAACAAACACGCAAACACACAAAGCAAAGCGATCACAATACCTCCTGGTGGAGGTAATAATTATGCACATGTCTATACTACCATTTTATACTGTACCTATAGTAAAATACTACTCATTTTAGTTCATAGTGAGCTCTCCACAGTAAATGCAGGTGTTCAGGTTGGTTTGCATTACTTGTAGTTAATGGAAGTGTGTGGTGTGTATGAAAAAGAGCCTGTGCTGTGAACTGAACTGTGCCTGTTTTAAATGTTCGTAATTAGAATGCTAATAAAGTGCTTCAACCTCAATTTAAAGAGACGATGTGCTTGTTTAAGAGCTTGATTCATTAGCACATTTAAATCTAATAGGTAAACTAAATGTCATGAATGAATGGGTGGAGTGTCTGGTGCATACGTAAGGAAGGAAAAACATATATACAAGTCCCAGTATGTGTCTCTGTGCCAGAAAATGATGTGTAATACAAACCTGTGCTATCATCCAGCCATTACACATTCATTTACAGACAGGCCTCAGTGTGTTTTGCCACATGCAGGCCAGATGTGTCAATACATTTGGTCCTGATTTGGCACAGTTTGTCTTTGCTCTCAGGCAAATGAGTCGAGTATGAGAAGACAAGAGCACACACTCCCCAAAGCCTTTGGCTCTATCAGCTGGCACAGATACGATGCTCAGTGGGGCTGATGTGTGTTTCCCAGCAGTGAAAGGTGTTGTCATGGCATTATCTTCGACAACACAGATCTGAAAGTTTGGTCTTCAGTGGAAGGACCTGAAAAAAAAAAATGCTGTTTAACCCTTTCATGCATAGTGGTCACTACAGTGGACAGCTGTTCAAAGCTGTTCTCTTCTATATTTATGGGTTTTGTTGTTTTAGTTCCATATCAGCCAACACAGTGGACGCTCATGCATTATCCCATAATACACTGAAATTCTTACCATTCCTGTAACTTTACTGTTTTTGATAAACCTGATCTGCACTAACATGGTTGAGTGTAAACCACTTGTTTTTTGTTAGACACAAAGGGTATTTTTTGCATATTATCTCCATGAAGTGAGTCATAACTAGCATTAGCGTGTGTTAAAGTGCGAGAAAACATCAGATTTGCAGCATTAAAAATGTTTTTATTTCATTGTTTTCATATTACTTTCTTATGGAACGGGATTAGGGCCACTGGACTTTAATCTCAGAATTATGAATTTTTTTCTCAGAACTCTGACTTTAAACTCAGAATTCTGACTTTAAACTCAGAATTCGGCCTTTAATCTCAGAATTCTGAATTTATTTCCTCAGAACTCTGACTTTAAAGTCAGAATTCTACTTTAAACTCAGAATTCTGAATTTATTTCCTCAGAATTCTGCCTTAAAACTCAGAATTCTGACTTTTTTTTCTCAGAATTCTGACTTTTTTCTCATAATAATAATAAGAAATATATATTGGACCTTATTTTATTTTATTTTTTTTTTATTTTATTTTTTCCAGTGGCTTTAATCCTCCTCTGTACTTTCTGATATTGGGTTTACTTCAAAAATTAAATGCATGGACATTTTTGACACTCCATGAAAAAAAAAAAAAAAAGATCGCATTGTTTTTTTTTTTCATGTGTAAGGAGGAACAAAAACACTCAAGAAAAAAAATCTTGCCTAAGGTTCTCATAATTCATGCATGAAAGGGTTAATGTAATCACAGTGATAAAGTGCAGTACATCAGTACTTAATAGTTTTCAGCTTCACACACACACACACATATACATATATATATATATATATATATATAAATATGTATATATATGTATATATATATATATATATATATATATATATATATATATATATATATATATATATATATACACAAATTGTAATTTAAGCCCTTATCAGGCAAGTGACTATTTTTGGTCATTTCTGTACACATTCCAAGACAGTGACAGTACCAGTTCCAGTGAGGACAACAGTCTCAGGTCCAATGTGGTCTACAGCAGGGGTCCCCAACCCCCTGTCCGTGGTTCATTTGGTACCGGGCCGCAAAGGAAAAACAATGTGGTTAATATTAAAGCAATTTTTTCCATTAGTCTTGTGGAGATTTTATTTTGAAAAGCGACCGTTTCCGCTCTCGCCTCACAACCGCTCTTGACTCTGGTGCCATTTCATGAATCAGTAGAAACACAAGCTAAAGAAATGAGCCAAAAACAAAATTCACTGGAGAACTTTTTCAGGAAGAAACAAGGAAACGATGAGTCTGCAGAAGGGTCACAGACTGCCTGCGAACAGAAAACTGCATTTAGAAGGAAATATGAGGATTCCTGCCTCAGTTATAGGTTCATCACAACAGGTGACACACAAACACCTCCAAACTGCTCCAGCACATCCATCCATGTTTGAGACAACTTCAAACCTCAAACCTCAGCATTCTGGATTCAAGTCAAAGCAGAATATGCAGATATCGCCACAAAAGCCCTGAAAGTCCTTCTTCTGTTTCCAACCTCAAATCTTTGAGTGGCTGGGTTTTCTGCGATGCTGAATTACCAAGACAAGAATCCAGAGGAGACTGGATCTACGGAACACACCTGGACTGTGTGTCTCCCATCAGCCCCAGATGGGACCGTCTAGTTGCAGGGAAACAAGTCCAGGGTTCCGACTGGTTCTGCATTAGGGTGACGTGATATTCTACTGTAGAATCAGTGGAACCAGGACACCCCTACTCCCTCACGTGAACGTACAAAATGGAGGGGTAGGAGTGAGGGGTGAATTGGGATTGGGCCAAAGTTTATGGCAACAAAACTTAAGACCTACCATATCAAATTTAATACCTTTTAAAGACATTTTTTTAAGGTATTAAATGCAGATTTGTTTCAGACTTTTCAACACCCCGCGGGAACCCTGACTATTATTTTAGTGTTCCGGCCCTTTAGGGATCAAATTGCACTGAATGTGGCCCCTGAATAAAAGTGAGTTTGATACCCCTGCTTTAGTTCATATTCATGTAGAGCAGGGGTGGGCAATTAAGTTTCCTATGGGGCCACATGAGAAACTTTGACAGTTGTTAAGGGCCGGATCAATACACTTACAGCTGTCTCTCTCTCTCTCTCTATGTATATGTATATATATATATATATATATATATATATATATATATATATATATATATATATATATATATATATATATACACACATATATATATATATATGTATATGTATATGTATATATACTTTACTATAATGCAAAAACAGTAAATGCAACAATACAATAATAAAATGAAAATGTGGAGCACAGAATACAACTATTTAATGAATATTCACAAAAAGACTTTCGAAAATGTGCAAAACCAGCTCCACATTAACTTTACATGAAAAACTATAAATGAATCCAGCTTTATTTGTTTGCATATCACAGTTCCTTTTCTTTTTCTTTACCTCTGACTTCAGTAAAAGACATACAAGTCCATGTCTAGTTAAAAACTCTGTATTCGGAATCAATCTTTCTTTCTTCTTTTTTTTGCCATTAGCTGACATCTTCATGGGCTGAAACTGACCAACAAACCAATCAGTGCATAAGCCTTATGCAAGTACAGAAAGTATGTGTGGGAAAAAACAAGCAAACAAACAAAAAAAAACAAAACGGTAAATTAGCAGATCCTTCAAAATAAAAGCAGTGGCGTTTTATTGGTTACATCTGTTATGATGATATATATTTGCATTGACTTTTAATTTGCCAATGACCTCATGTGGGCCAGTTAGGGTCAGCTGTCGGGCCACATGTGGCCCCCGGGCCTTACAATGCCCAGGTCTGATGTAGAGTGTAGTAAATATGCTTATGTGGATGTAGATAGTACTGTCCATTGGATGAATAGAACCCGTTTGTGCTCAGTCTTTATGTCGTAGTATTTATCGGTGACTACCTTTGCATGGGCTGAATCATGTGCTCGCTATTAAATATGTCTTCCCAGCTTGTCGATGACCTTTTAGACTCATAATGTTGATTTAATGACTTGGATTTGGGCTGAGTTATCGTCAGATTGTGCGGCTGCTCTCATAACGAACGTATCCACAATCCCTCCACCCATTTTACCTGCTGAGATTCTTCTGCACACTGGACAGGCTGGCTTTATCCCCAGCGGGGTTAAAAGCTCCACATTTTTAATAGCGCAACACCTGCAAGGGCCGAGCTAGTAATGAGAGTCTTGAAATAAATTAGCCGGGTCTTATTGAGATCTGTCACTGGTGAAACAATGGCTCCACTATGCCTCCACACTTCCTGCAGCGTTGGGCTTTTCAGACCCGATGCCTTCACTTCCTCCATTTTTTCCCCCACCGACAGGCCTGGGCTACCTCAATCTCACACTTAATTACCATTTCATTTTTCATTTGCCTCCAGAGTTGGCCCCCGAGGCCCCAGTCCATACCACCCCCCCCTTCTCCAGATGATGGAGAGAGAGAAAACAATCAATGGGAGCTCAGCTCAAGTCATAAAATGAATGCTAATGACTTTACTTGGTATTACCCCTGGAAAAGTAAAATTATAATGTGGGATTTAGAGTGGGTTTTTAAAGCGGGAAATGTCACGGCCCCCACTCGAAGGAAGATATGTCATCTGGTTCCCACATTCTAAAAGCAGAGCTACCGAGAGAGAGTCAGTCAAACTGATGCTAATTCCAGTTTAACCCATGAAGACCCAAACATGTGGCAAAAGCATCTACTGATCTAAAATGTTTAATAACTTCTGAACCTATGAACGTGTTGAAATAATTTAGATAAAATACAATTTCACTGCAAAAATCAAAATCTTACGAAGTATATTTTTCTCATTTCTAGTCAAAATATCTCATCACACTTAAAATAAGACATAGTCACCTAAAGAGTAACTTTTCAGTGAGATATAAGAACTTATTTTTAGACAAAAGATCTTGAAAATGTTATTTCAAGAAATCTTACCATGATTATTTTCACTAGTACCATATTAGATATTGAATTAAGCACAAAAATCGGCTGCTGCTTAATGCTTAATTCTATATATATTCAGATATATATATTTTTGTTTTGTTTGTTTGTTTTTTGCTTAATTCAAGCAAAAAAAAAAAAAAAATCTGCCAATGGAACCAGAGAAAATTCTCTCGGTAAGATTTCTTGAAATAAAATTTTCCCGATCTACTGTCTGAAAACAAGTTCTTATATCTCACTGAAAAGTTACTCTTTAGGTGATTATGTCTTATTTTAAGTGTGATGAGATATTTTGACTAGAAATGAGAAAAGTACACTTGGTAAGATTTACATTTTTGCAGTGTTGTCATCTTTTCATGGTCATCAAATATGACCCATTTGGATGTTCCAAGGCTCCATGGTTACTGTGGAAACACCATCATCTTCTACAACATTGATTCACCAGTAAAACCCATGGAGTTCCAGTTCCAGTAAAAATCATGTATTTTCCAATATTTAATTTCTTAATCATGTTGATGTTCATAAAAGTTGAGGGTTATTAGGTTAAAAAAACAAAGAAAACTGAAAAAAAGTGACTTTTTAAGCAAAGATATCAATAACTGAACACAAAACTAAGCATCTCCATCCACTGTCATTGATCCAACTCCAACAAAATCTGCCAATGGAACCAGAGAAAATTCTCTCGGTAAGATTTCTTGAAATCAAATTTTCCCGATCTACTGTCTGAAAACAAGTTCTTATATCTCACTGAAAAGTTACTCTTTAGGTGATTATGTCTTATTTTAAGTGTGATGAGATATTTTGACTAGAAATGAGAAAAGTACACTTGGTAAGATTTACATTTTTGCAGTGTTGTCATCTTTTCATGGTCATCAAATATGACCCATTTGGATGTTCCAAGGCTCCATGGTTACTGTGGAAACACCATCATCTTCTACAACATTGATTCACCAGTAAAACCCATGGAGTTCCAGTTCCAGTAAAAATCATGTATTTTCCAATATTTAATTTCTTAATCATGTTGATGTTCATAAAAGTTGAGGGTTATTAGGTTAAAAAAACAAAGAAAACTGAAAAAAAGTGACTTTTTAAGCAAAGATATCAATAACTGAACACAAAACTAAGCATCTCCATCCACTGTCATTGATCCAACTCCAACAAAATCTGCCAATGGAACCAGAGAAAATTCTCTCGGTAAGATTTCTTGAAATCAAATTTTCCCGATCTACTGTCTGAAAACAAGTTCTTATATCTCACTGAAAAGTTACTCTTTAGGTGATTATGTCTTATTTTAAGTGTGATGAGATATTTTGACTAGAAATGAGAAAAGTACACTTGGTAAGATTTACATTTTTGCAGTGTTGTCATCTTTTCATGGTCATCAGATATGACCCATTTGGATGTTCCGAGGCTCCGTGGTTACTGTGGAAACACCATCATCTTCTACAACATTGATTCACCAGTAAAACCCATGGAGTTGGATCAATAACAATGAATGGAGACACTGGATTTCTATTCAGTTAATGATAGATTTGACTGAAAAAGTCACTATTTCTTCAGTTTTCTCTGTTTTTGATATAATAACCCTCAACTTTTTTTTTTTTCGTTCATGGGCTCAGCTGGCTGACAGGCAGCTGTCTGTACCGATAAGGCAGCAGCCGACAACAACTGTACTCCCAGTCATCAATGCCCATTTTTCTGACACCTTTGCTTGTGTATCCTCTTTTATTTGGACATTTTACCAGGGAGTATCTCACACTACTTTTTTTTTTTTTTCCTACTTGTCTTGTGCAGCGTTCTAACAGCAGAATGGTAGTCTGGTTCCTTTTGGTGCTGATAGCCCTCAACTTTAATCTGAATTTTTATGAACATCTACATGATATGTAAATCAAATACAGGAAAATACCAGATTTTCACAGAAAAAAAATGCAAAATACAGAGGATAATATTATAATAAATGGTGATAAATCACTTCAGAAAAGTTAAATATAGAGAAAAAAATATTTTGGAACTACCACAAAAGTAGCACTGGGTCTTCATGGGTTAAACCTACAACACGTAAATATAATATAGCACCAAGGTCTGAACTCCAGATTTCAGGGATACTTAAACCTCTACTGTCTTCACCATGACAGGAGGGAGACAGGATTTTTGGAAAAACTCAAGTTATGAGTCCCAAGTGTGTCATCAGGGACTGGAGACGATGTAGGAAACACCACCACCTGGCCTTTTGGTTTACATTGTTTAAATTTCAAGTTATTGTCTCTTCAAATCCCAAGATACACAGCGCTGCTTCGTTGAAGTGTGTGTTTGTTTAGTCTATTCTGGGCTTTTTAGTGACGGGGATATGAACTCTGGCGTACAATAATGTGCCACCTGCTACAAACTGGAAAAAAAAAAAGTAAGACGAAGAATATTCTGATTCACTGTAGCAACATGATGCTGCTGTGACGGCTCATTCTACAGTGAAAAAAGAAGTAAAGATTCTTGTTTTTATGGTACTATACACTAATAGACTCATAACTATACATATTATATTACATTTCCGCATTTAGAGCCTAAATCTTACACATTAAACCTACAACAGTCCAGTCAGTATCCTTCAATGTGTGGACAGATATGGCAAGATGAGCTATTTATTTTAATATTATTATTTTTCATTCAAAAACACCCTTTATTGCAATTTATGAACCTTTCAGTCACACCTCATGGTCTTTATCAGTAAATGTGGCTGTTATCCCGTGACCTAAGTGTGTATAATTCATCAAATGGTGGCTGATTATGGAGGTAGACAGGAGGAGCAAACATAAATGATAAATAGATCCATTTACCATCATGTGCATCACAGGCAACAGAAAATAACAATTGTGTATTTCTGCAAATGTTTGTATAATTTAAATGTTTTACATTTTCATGCTATGGTGCTTTTCAAACATTTCAAAATATATTCATTTATATAGCATTTAATCATTTTTAGCACTTGGTTAGACTAAGGAAATTATATCAGAGTTTGTTGAACACAGAAAAACTCTACAAATAAGTGAAAAATACAAATGGTGTATTTACACATTGTGGCTTTTTGTGTTTGTCTTTCACCGGCACTGTCTGACATAACGCAGTTCTACGTCTTATGTAAATATGTATATAGTCTATAGAGTTTTATTAGAATTATTCGTAGTAGCAGTAGTAGTATTGTTGTTGTTGTTGTATTGTTTGTTTTTTGCACTTTATGCATGCAGATTTTTCTTGCACTTTATTCTGTTGCTGCCTTGACCAGAGAATTTCTCCATTGTGGGATAGATTAATCTAATCTAATCTAATCTAATCTAATCTAATATGATATAATATAATAAAATATGATGTAATTTAATCCAATCTAATATAAAATAATATGATACGAAATTATCTAATCTAATCTAACCTAATCTAACCCAATATAAACTAATTTAATCTAACATAATCTACGATAATTTAATATTATTTAATATAATGTAATCTAATTTCATCTAAACCAATTTCATCTAATCTAAAACAATCTATTCTAATATAAAATGATATAATATGATATAATTTAATTTGATCTAATATAATCTAATTTAATGTAATCTAAACAAATTAATCCAATCAAATTTTATCCAAAGTTATCTAAAATAATTTAATCTAATATAATCTAATCTAAACTCATTTCATCTAGTTCAATCTAAACTCCTTTAATCTAATCTAATCTAAACAAATTTTATCTAATCTAATCTAATCTAAAATCATTTCAACTAATTTAATCTAAATTCCTTTAATCTAATCTAATCTAATATAAACAAATTGTATCTAATCTAATCTAATCTAATCTAATCTAATCTAATCTACCAGTATCTATGTCCACACAAATGCAGATATTTTGAAACAGGGATGTTTTTTCTATTCCTGTCCACACATTAACAGTGCTTTACGTCTCTAAAAGGGTTTTCCAAAGTGTTTTTTTTTTTTTTAACTCCAGTTTGTGTGTATCTGTGAAGACGGGGAAATAGATAGATTGAGAAAAAATGGTGTCACACCCCATTTTACTCCCGTCTTTTATTGCTTTGTGTAATGATGCTGTATCTGAACCATTAAACCCAGGGGTATACATCAGTGTACGACCTGCAGTAGATCAAGGTCAGCACCGACACCTTGAGGAAACGGACCAAACCGGCGATATGGGCAAATAAATATTATGTCAACAAAACGCTTCCACAACCAACACTAAAGATAACTTTACCTATAAAGACCCAGACATACTTTTGTGTCAGTTCCCAAATGAAATTTCCTCTAGATTTAGATGATTTATATCCATTTCTTATAATATTTTCTGTATTTTGCTTTTTTTCCCCAGTAAAAATCATGTATTTTCCAATATTTAATTTCTTAATCATGTTGATGTTCATAAAAGTTGAGGGTTATTAGGTTAAAAAAACAAAGAAAACTGAAAAAAAGTGACTTTTTAAGCAAAGATTTCAATAACTGAACACAAAACTAAGCATCTCCATCCACTGTCATTAATCCAACTCCATGGGTTTTACTGGTGAATTACTGTTGTAGAAGATGGTGGTGTTTCCACAGTAACTACGGAGCCTCTGAACGTCCAAATGTGTCATATCTGATGACCATGAAAAGACGACAAACTGCATTTACACCAGTTATTTACATGTATTGATAGGATTAGAGGATGAACAGGTATTAAACAGTTCACATCAGTTAATGGTGTTGGTCGTTGGTGGCTGTTTGGGCCTTTATGGGTTAATTTTAACAGAAACAATGAATTTTCTGGCCATTTACACCAGTTTTTTTTTTTTTTTTTTACTTTTGTATTGAAATGTTTTGTAAAAAGAAGGTTAAATGGACATAATAATGTTCTTAACCCATATCGAGCCAGTGCTACTTTTGTGGCCGTTCCAAAATATGTTTTTCTCTATATTTAACTTTATTTTAAAGTGATTTATCACCATTTATTATGATATTATCTTCTGTATTTTGTGTTGCTACTGACGTTAAAGTCTTTAAGTATCCAGTATTTACTGTACTTAAGTATATCAAGTAATCTACAATTAACCCATAAAGACTCAGTGGTACTTTTATGTCAGTTCCCAAATGAATTTTTCTGTCTATTTAACCTTTCTTAAGTAATTAATCATCATTTATTAAAATATTTTCCTCTGTATTTTGCATTTTTTTCACTGAAAATCATGTATTTTCCTGTATTTAATTTAAATATCATGTGGATGTTCATTAAAGCTCAGATTAAAGTTGATGGTTATTATATTAGAAACAGAAAAAACTGAAGAAAAAGTGATGTTTTCAGCAAAGATATCAATAACTGAACATAAAATAAGTGTCTCCATCCACTGTTATTGATCCAACTCCATGGGTTTTACTGGTGAATCAATGTTGTAGAAGATGACGGTGTTTCCACGGTAACTATGGAGCCTCTGAACGTTCAAATGGGTCATATCTGATGACCATGAAAAGATGACAAACTGTATTTTACACCCATTATTTACATGTATTGATAGGATTAATGGATGAACAGATATTAAACAGTTCACATCAGTTAATGATTTTGATTTTGGCTTTCTTGACCCATAAAGACCCAGTGTTACTTTTGTGGCAGTTTCAAAATATTTTTTCCCTAACTTTTTGAAGTGATTTATCACCATTTATTATAATATTATCTTCTGCATTTTGTGTATTTTCTAGCAAAAATCAGGTGTTTTCCTGCATTTAGTTTACTGATCATGTAGATGTTCATAAAACCTCAGATTAAAGTTGAGGATTATGATATTAGAAACTGAGATAATTGAAGAAAAAGTGACTTTTTTGGCGAAAATATCATTAACTGAACATAAACCCAGTGTGTCCATCCACTGTAATTGATCCAACTCCATGGGTTTTACTGGTGAATCAATGCTGTAGAAGATGACGGTGTTTCCACAGTAACTACAGAGCCTCTGAATGTCCAAATGGGTCATATCTGATTACCATGAAAAGATGACAAACTGTATTTTACACCAATTATTTACATGTATTGATAGGATTAGTGGATCAACAGGTATTAAACAGTTTAGATCAGTAGATGGGTTTGGTTGCCAGCGGCTGTTTGGGTCTTTATGGGTTAAAAAAAAAAAAAAAAAAAAGCAAAAATTGAGAGTATACCCACTTCTCCAGGGACCAACAAGTATTTGAATTTTGGCCCAGTAGTTTTTGTTTTGGGCTCTTTTTTTCTAAATCAGTCCAGCTGCTATATGGGTTAAAAAAAAACAAAAACAAAACATGAGGTAGAAAATGCCTGTTTAGAAAAAAGCTATCTGCATTACTTAGGGATGCACCAATACCACTTTTTTCCAGACCAAGTACGAGTACTTACATTTGAGTACTTGCCAATACTGAGTACCGGTACGAGTACTTAATAATCCCATTCCAGTTCTTAGTTCCTTTTGTAAATGTGCTTTATTGTCGTTGTCATTAGTCTGACTGGAACAAAGTGCTGCTGCTGACATTTAATGTGTTGGAATGAGCGTTTGTCAATTAATCCACCAGGGGGCGCTGTTCTTAATTAACCATACTGGACAAATACCACGAAGAAGAGTAAAGTTTTTTGAGACGAAGAAAGTCAGTAATAACAAACATGGAGACGACAGAGGGAACACTAATGTGATACTAATGTTGCAGCATTTTCACTGGTAAGGTTTAACAGCTTAGCTTCAGCAGGAAGAGAAAAGAGAAATGAGCCATAAGTTTTGTTTTCACTTCCGCTGGCGGGGGTCCGCACCGCTCCGTCTCCGTCTGGGTACTCATCCACGAGCACCTGGAAAACAAATGGAACGTATGCAGAGGACGAACAGAACGCTGCGTCCGTATCTGTCTGTGTCTGTAACGTTACTTGCAGTCAGCGTTACTTTTATCATCGTCATTTATTTTGAAAAATCTCCACACTCTTCACACAACACACACATTATTCCTCCTCCTCGTACCTGCTGCACTGAACTGGGAATGTCACACGGCCGTAAGTGGTATCGTTGCATTTGTATCGGATTACTTTTACGAGTATGTTACGCTCGGTCTAGGGGTTTCCAAGACGCAACATGCTTTGAGACTCCCCTCCCTCCATGTCCCTTAACAAACAGGAGCAAATTATCAAAAATGACCAGCAACCACAGTGTAGCGGCTGTACACATGCGTTGCCAAAGAGTTCTTTCCACACAATCCGGTTTTTTTTTTCTGTTCACCAGTTTATTCTGGCACCTGGCACATATAAAAAAGAAAAACATACATCAAATGAAAAACCCGCAGTCCGTCTTGGGCTAAAAAAAAAAAATAATAAAAATCACAGTTAGCTAACTCCTCGAACACACACAAAGAACATTGCAATTTAAAAAAAAAAAACATACTCAACAGAAAGCCAATCATGACACCAACACAACGGCACACAACACCCACCCAAATATGACATAAAGAAAACAAAAAAATGTAAAACTAGAACTGCGAGCAGTTATGAACGGGGGCCAAGCCTCCCCGCCCACTCGGACCCCAGGCCCCACAGTGCCCACGGAAGTCGTCCCCGAAGGACGTGGGTCTGGGGCTGAGCTGGTGGAGGCTGGGCCCCGTTCATAAGGGTTTACAGTTGGAGTTAGTATTCCGCCGTCTGAGCCGCTGTATTCACTGGAATGGGACAAATGCACCAGTAGAGTGGAAGGAGGAATGTGTGGGACTGGGATTAGTTGGAATAGATTACACTCACAGTGACCAATCATTACTAAACTTTACAGCTGGTCTCAGGAGTGACCCCACATCATACTCACCAAATTTCACAGAAATCTGTAAAGACGTTTCAGAGATAAAAATTTCACAAATTTGCAGCGCCCAATGGAGGCTAACATTCGTCAAATTTGGCTTATACCCTCAAGGTCACATGTCAACCAAGTATCTACTATTTGGTGTTGATGCCATTTATTTTGTCCAAGATTTGTAATAGTTCACATCTTTTTAGCTAGCTACAGAAATTTATTCATCAATAATTTTCACATTTTTCAACCGAACAAAATTCTTTTGATAACTTAGTTTCATGTCTGTAAGAAGAGCGTACATGCCAAGATTCAAGGAGATTGGACCAAATCCCAAGTAGGAGTTTGAAAAAGTAGGTTTTCCAGTTTTCACAATTTTCCTGGAGAAAAAGTCCTCCCTCAACTCTGTCTGACCATTCCCACGTGATTCAACCCTATTCAGGGAATCTGAGGATATGAGGTTTTTGAATGTGTGATATGCAGTGTGTAAGTTATAGACATAAATGCATATGCCTTGGCTATATCGCTCCCTGCTGAAGGACATATATAATTGTTTGCATCTCAGTTCCGTGCAGGGGTCTGGACCAACCCTCCAAATGTCAGCGCCTACCATGTACGCTTTAGGCTGCAGGAACAGTTGGAGCCAGATTCCCTGCATTCACTGGAATGGGACCAATGCATTAGGAATGCAAAAGGAGGAATGTGTGGGACTGGGATTTGTTGTAATAAATTACACACATGTTGACCAATCATTACCAAACTTTACAGCTGGTCTCAGGAGTGACCCCCCATCATGCTCACCAAATTTCCTGTAAATCGGACCAACTTTTTTCTGACTTGATATTTCTCTGTTTATAGCACCCCCTATTGTCCGATTTGTACCAAATTTGGAACAGAGCATCTGGTTGATGTCTAAAACAAGTATATTAAGTTTGATGTTGATAGCATATACTTTGTCAAAGATATGCAACAATATGTGTTTTTTAGCTAGCAAAAAAATTTGTTCATTTATAACTAGCACATTTTTTACAGCAGCAAACTGATTGTAATAACTTTAGATCAGAAGCCTCTGGAGATTGTATGTGCAAAGTTTGAAGCCAATGGGGCTTAAACCCTAGTAGGAGTTAGAAAAAGTGTGTTTTCAATATGTAGCAACTTAGAAAGAAAAATATGCAGCAGAAGTGGGCGGGGCCTATGTCAGAAGACTCACCTCTATCCAAGGAATAAAAAGATGTAAAGTTTATGAATGTGTCATTTAAAATGTGGAAGTTAGAGGCAAAAACACATATTTGTCCGTTATAGCGCCACCTAGTGGAGTACATCCACAGTTTTTGCTCTGGTAGATCTGTGTCCTATTCTATAGGGTCCATAGAAATTTCACAGCCCTCAGCAGAACAGTTCAGCTGTAGGAAATGTTTGTTGTTTAACTTGTAATAAGCCATGCCCACATTGTTCAGCCATGCCCACCTTAGAGATATGGCCTCAGGAAAGGCCCTTCATCATACCCACCTAATTTCGTAGAAATCAGAGCAGCCATTTAGGAGATATAAATTTTCCATATTTGCAGCGCCCCCTAGTGGCCAACACTCACCAAATTCAGCTCATACCCTCACAGTCACATGAGAACCAAGGATCTAAGACCTGGTGTTGATAGCATTTACTTTGACTGAGATATGTACGAGTTAGCTTTTTTTTAGCTAGCTACAGAAATTTGTTCTTTAATATTTGCGCATTTTTCGACCAAGAAAAAATTATTGTTATAACTTTGGATCAGGCCCATGAGAAGAGTGTATGTGCCAAAATTCATGCAGATCAGACAAACTCTCACATCGGAGTTCAAAAAAGTAGGTTTTTCAGTTTTCGCCATTTTGCGGGGAAAAAAGTCTGGCGGAAATGGGCGTGGCCTAGCTAACATGATTCAGTACTATTCAGGGAATCCGAGGATATAAGGTTTTTGAATGTGCGACATACAGTGTGGGAGTTATAGACCAAAACGCATTGTCCTTGATTATAGCGCCCCCTGCTTGTGAATATATGCGCATTTTTGCGTCTAAGGTCCCTGCAGGGGTCTGGACCAACCCTCCAAATTACACTGCCGTACCATGTACGGTTTAGGCTGCAGTAACAGTTTTATCAACGGAAGAATAAAAAGAATAATATTGATAAATAATAATAAAAATCCGTACAAAAACAACAGGGTTCCACAGCACCGCTGGAACTGTGGAACGCGTATGCCAGCATACACGTCCCCCAGTCCCCGCGGGCTTGGCCCCCTTATAAAGACAGGACCAACATGCGTGCACTCACCAGGAAAGAAAGACAAAACTGCTGCTATCTCCTGGGGTGCACGACCCCAGTTTGAAGGGGTGTGGGGTTCATGTCCCCAAAATAAAATTGGAATTAGCACAACAAGTCAGCAATGGCAAGTGGAATCCTACACTATATAACTTAACTCTGTTACAACAGCACTGCAGTATGAGATATTTATTTACAAAAAAAGAAAAATTAAATCAGGTAAGGGAATCATAATATTCTACAAACACAAACGAAGGAAACCAAAATACACCAATCTTACCAAACAAAACTTAAAGAAAAAGATTCCCTCCTTGTATCACTGGTTTTACAAAGTTCTAACAAAAAATTACAAAAGGCTGGTCTGCACAGAGGGGGAGATGGAATGAGAGGAGTCTCTTCTGAAGGAATGAAGATCTGGCCTTTAAATTTCCCGGCTCATCTCCGAATCACCAATCAGCTGCAGCCAGCAGAGCAACAGCACACCTGCCGCTCATCCTTAATCAACTGCTATCTGCTGGAGGGAAAAGAACAGAACACACCCACACACAAGGAAGAGAACAAAAAAACTACAAAAATACAACAATCACAAATGGCACAGCACATTACAGAATCAACAAAATACTAACCCTTAACAGAGTACGAATACGAGTACACACACTGAGTATTGGAGCCGATACTAGGGCTGTGCAATTAATCGAAATTCAATTACGATTTCGATTATTACACGCAACGATTACAAAAATTATGTAATCGAGAAAAAACGATTATTCATTTTGAGTTGTTTAATTCACACGCACGCAAGCTACCATGAGCTGCTCAGCCCCACCCCCCTCTAAGCTACTGCTGCCTGCTAGCCGGCAGGTCCACCCCAAGAGGAAAGTTGTACCTAGTGGTCTGGAAAAATGGCAGGAGAATCCCAGCAGAAGTGCTTGGTAAACAAAAGAGGCAAGTCAACTTCAATTGTATGGAATCACTTTGGGTTTGATGAAGAAGACGAAGAGCAAAAACACATCACGTGCAAAAAGTGTTTCGTAGTTGTGTCCGCACCGACCAGTAACAAACCTCTGTAACCATCTAAAGTTTAACCACCGCCACCTTCATCATAATCTTATGAAAAACTAAAACACATAAAAACAACTCCATCTACAACTTCGTCCGCAATGCAATCTTCAGTCTCCGAATCTCTTTACGCTGCAACTCCCGTATTAACCTAACTGAAACCTCACGGCACGCCACTGAATTTACTATGTTTCAGACTACATTGAACATACTTGAATTTATAATTTGCACTTTACGTGAGGTTTTTTTTTTATTCCTCCAGTTCTATGGCAAGTCTATAGCAGTTTAATTCCAGTGCACTATTTGTTTACAAAAGGAAACATACTTGAATTTACAGTACACTTATTTGCATTCAAAGATTTCTTTGTTTCGTACAAAAGTGAACATACTTTGTTTTAATGGTTAAAAGCTTTATTTATATTTAAAGAGAATATCTTACATTGTTTTGCAGGAAAAAAATAAACAACTTTAAGGTTAACAAATAATCGTTTTTAATAATCGTGATTTCAATTATTGCTAAAATAATCGTGATTTTTTTTTTTTCTATAATCGAGCAGCCCTAGCCGATACCCAATACTCGTATCAGAATCGGTGCATCCCTAGCATTAGTGTGGATGGATTGTGAAACCATCAACTAGGGCACCTTCACTGTATAAATCTTCACACTTTCTGCAGCTGGGATGCAGCGTTCAGTGGCTTGTGGCAATGTCATGGGATTTGTGTATCTATTGTTCACATGACCCTCCTCCTCCCACCCACTGAGAAACAGCCAAAAGCGCAGAGCAGATATCACACTAAAGCGCCGAGACTCACCGAAATCTACAATATCAACATTTTTACATGGCGAGTGGGTTGTCATGACGATCCCAGTTGCGGTTCAAAGAAAAAAAAAAGCCTTGACCTTTCAGTGAAACCTGCTGAAGTACGCAGATGTCCCACTGAGAATCAACCGATTCATCTTCATTTATGATCATCATCTCCTGCTGTTAGCTTTCCACCGCAGGTTTAGATGACAAACAGGGTCCTGCTCCTCTAATGAAGACCAGCGTATTTGGATGTGTCCCTCTTAACAAACCTAAAATCCTGACTGCGTCTTCAGTCCGCTGCCTCTGATGGTCCTCCCGGCTCCGTGTACGTCAGCCGCTCGGTAATAAAGCCCTGTGAGGGTACAGACATACTTCTACTGTCCCTTTTTTGGTACATGGGGGACATGAGAGCGGGGTTGTTAAGCGCCGTGGTGACGACAGCCTCAGTCAGTCCTCAGCGTTGGAGACATGAGGAGAAGGGTGTTTGATGAATGGGTCTGGGTCCTCTGGTCTCTGAGGCCTTGTTCCAGGGCTGCAGCGATCTGCCAGGAGAACACCTCTGGGGCCCAAGTAATAGAAACAAAGCACTCAGACGACCAGCATGTGCACTGAACCATCTGGAAAAAAAAAAAAAAACAAAAAACCTGTGTGCTGTTCTTCCTCTTCCAGACTCCACCAGCAGCAGCAGGAGCCTCGGAACGAAGGTTTAGATAAAACCACCGTTAATTATTCAGATGTCTGTAAAGCAGCGCAGAGCAATTAACCTGATATACACCTTTATAATTGAAGATCGCACACTTCACTGCACAAGTTAGGAAGTAGATTTAAAGGTAACCTCATCCAAAAAAGTCTTCTCTCTTAAACCAGTGTCTTTTTTATAATTTATTGCCTTTAATGATCACTGTTGGGAGTTTGGTTCACTGTTTTATATCGGACCAAATTAGTGCATTAAACAGAGTTCATTCCTTTTCATGTGGAAAAAGAATAAAACTACTCGTTAAGTTTGAGGCAAGTACTTTAACTATTGAAGCTAGCGTTTGTGTGTTTTTCTTTTTTAAAGTCACTATATATATATTGCAGTTATATACGTGGGGGTGCGGTCCTTAACAAGGTTAACAAAAACTAACGAAATGACGAAAACTAGAATTGTAAAAACATTTTCGTGAACTGAAATAAATAAAAACTATAATTAAAAGAAAGAAACGATAACTAACTGAAACTGTATTGTGTGCTTACAAAACTAACTAAAATGTATAAAAATTACGGATAAAATTCTCTTCGTTTTCATCTTTGTCAATGTCGGATTGATATGAAATCGATTTATTTCCCTCAAGCAATTTTAGCTGCTGGCACCATATGATATTTAACGGTCCGTCACTTCTCGTCACTTGTCATTTAGAGTTGTCTTCTGGTCCCCACTCTACCTGGAAACATGGAGACTAAAGTTGGGAGAAAGCAGCAGAGTCCTGTCTGGGATTTATTTGAACACGACGGAGAAGAAGAGAAAAGATACGACAAAACTAAAACTAAATTAAAACTAAGCATTTAGAAAACAACAAAAACTAATAAAAACTAGCAAACCTACTCTAAAAACTAATTAAAACTAACTGCATTCGAGAAAAAAAGTCAAAACTAAACTATAATGAATAATCCAAAACTATTATAACCTTGGTCCTTTACTAATGTAGCTAATGTTGGCGTGAAACAAAAGTGAAACTTTACATACTTTCAACGTCCAATTCCCAGGATCTATTCCACTATTATACAGTGAATCGTACACAAAATTTTTACAACTTCTAACCTGTATCCACTTGGAGTTGCTGGTTTGACCGGTCCATAACACCTTCTTCCAGTCTTCAGTAGTCCACTGGCGGTGTTTCTTGGCCCAGCCAAGCCTCTTTTTCTTATTCTGAAGTCTCAGCAATGGCTTTAGCTGCAACTGGACCCATCAAACCTGCAACTGTTCAGTCTTCTGTTCACAGCTGAAACTCAGACTTGCTTATTACGACCACTATCTCCTCTGTGCTTTCAGCTGTTGTCCTGTCTGTCTCCTCTCACTCCAGCTGTTGACTGTCATAAACTTGTCTTCTGATTCTGTTGTGTCTTCGGCTCTTCCAGACCTCTTCCTGTCAGTATTTCCCAGTCCAGTTTCTGAGTGCCTTTGGATGGTGAAGGAAACTGGACTTACTGACACCTGGACTTTCTTGGACATTTCTCTGTAGGACAGACCTACATTTTTCAGCGTTCTGATGCTCTGTCTCTCTTCTATCGTTAATTACCTTTTCCTCTTTTGCATTTTTATAGTAACACACTACTTTCTGCAGTCCAATACTGTTCAAATAATGCTCCCAGCGGTATGGTACCAAAGTGTGTTCCGACTGGAGCTGCAACCAATTAATCGACTCAAAGTGATAAAAAAAAAAAATCATTCAACCACAATTCTCCTGCATCAAAGCTTTGTTTCCGTCATTTCTCTGCTGTTAAACATTGGTTCCACTGTTGTGTTTCACACGGACGCTTATTGTGACGCACAAAGAAGCTTCAATTCAGGAAAACTGCAATAGAATATCTCCTTCCAATCAATTCGAGTCGATTAATCGAATCGGAACTTTTTGCATTGAGTTCAAGCACCTAGTCGATTGATCGGCTGCAGCTCTAGTTCCAACACTATAATGCAGACAGACTGGGTTGGAAGGAATTCACAAACATTGGGACACCTGTAGGAATTGGTAGCACCAAATTTTGAGGCTTGGTCAACCTCCATTGCTGCAGAGCTGCTTTATGTTGTTAACCCATTTTTTGTTCACCTTTTTGTACAATTGTGAAAAGTACATTATTTTTCAGTTTTGTTTAACCTTACCTTTTTTTTTTTTTTTTTTTTACCTCTGGCAGTTCACCACTTACCTTTGTACCATTTCAAGCTGTTCATTGGACTGAAACTGCTTGAATTTCAATACAAAACTGGAAAAATTGGGGTGTTCTAAAACTTTAACCAGTAGTGTGTACATACATATTTATTTATTTATTTATTTATTTATTTTATTTATTTATTTATTTATTTTGGGGGGGGGGGTTGTTTTGGTTGTCCTTTTGTTTGTCTCAAGTTGATTTTGTGATTGTTGTTTCTGTTTGTTTGCACTCATTAAGAGTATATGTCTTGTTTTTGTGGATTGAAAAAGTTTAAATAAAATCATATAAAAAGAAAAAAAAGGATGTAGGTATGTGATGTAAAGGTTAGTCCGCTGGACCAAATATAAAAAAAAAACCAAAACAACCAAATTTGAGCCTTATTTCAGACTTTTATTTGGCTCTATTATTTTGCTCTGTTTCGATATCTCTGGAATGCACTTACTTCTGGGTGAGACTATGTTATACAAGCACTTGAGGTTTAATTTAAAGCCAAGCACATTTATTTCAAGACAGAAGTACTTCACTGAGATAATTACAAACAGTAAGGGGATGTGGATATCAATGAAAATGTCTCAGTTAAAGAATCGACAAGAGACTGATTGAAAACATGTGGTAGTGACAACATCAGCTGGTTGTGAGCGTTGGAATTTGCTTTCATTGTCCAGTGGGAGGGGTTAAAGGTCATTGGCTGAGAGTCAGTGGACTGACAGATCATGGACAGTCCATCTGAATGAGACTTTCACTAATAGTCCTGTCATCCTGCACCAGAATTAAACTGAAAAACCAGACATAGATCTACTAACAAACACATGGGGAATCAGAAGGATTTAACAGATCATCTTAAGTATATATATTTTTAATTTTTTTTAGTCTTTGATGCATATTGCGGAGCCTTTTGTGCATTTAAAACATCTGTTGAATTACCATCGACTTAACAGGCCAAAGACAGAGACCAGACCACTGAGGGGTCCTGGACATATGAGATCTGATCTTCAAGGGCATTCATCATTTAATAAAGAGAATAAGAGTGTCTTTTTCATGGCTGCCATCTCCACAGAGATAATCCATTTCCAGTGATGAGCTGGAGGGTTAGCAGCACAAATCAAAGCACAGTCGCAGAAATTAATTCATCTCAGAGGTCAGATCAATGAACACAAAACATGTGTGATGTGTGCCTCTGCCCTGCTGATGCTTACCAGCCAATGACACCATCAATCTGCCCTCCCACACACACACACACACACACACACACACACACACACACACACACACACACATACATGCACACACACACATACACACGCACACATACACACATACTCTCAGCCATGGAAATCAATCACAGGAGTGAAGCCACTCTTCATGTCTTAAACACCCAGCCTGCAATTTGGACAAGAGGCTGTTCAGGACTGACAGGGTGTGTGTTTGTGTATGTGTTTGTGGTGTGTGTTTGTGTATGTGTGTTTGTGGTGTGTGTGTTTGTGGTGTGTGTTTGTGGTTTGTGTTTGGTGTGTGTTTGTGTATGTCTGTATGTGGTGTGTGTATGTGGTGTGTTTGTGGTGTGTGCGCAGTTGTGTTTTCAACCATCAGTGTGTGTCATCTCACTGTTGACATATTTAAGTCCTCATCAATTTAACTGGTGTTTTGTCAGTTCAGATTCAGCTGGAGGGTTGAGGTTCAAATAGGTATTTAAGGGTTAACTATAATGATATTTAACCCTTTATAGGGCATTCATAGAAATACTGTGAAATTCAAAATTCCAACCTTAGTGTGTTATTATCTATCTATCTATTTATATATTCATTTGCAAATCACAAACAACAAGGGGAAAACATAAGGCATCGGCTACTGCCACAGTACTGTGCCACAGACCAATCAAATGTTAGAATTAGTACTAGAGTCAATCACAGATACTGTTCCATGAACTCATTCTGCTCTTCTTGCCACAGTACTGTGGCGACATATAGCGTATACTTCAGTGCATCCTTCTGTGCATTTTGCTACCACAGTACTATGGCAACTGATATATGTATATCTATATATATATATCTATATCTATATCTATATATCTATATCTATATATCTATATCTATATATCTACATATATATATATATATATACACACACACACACACACACACATATATATATATATATATATATATATATATATATATATATATATATATATATATATATAAGTAAGTAAGTAAATTTTATTTATAGAGCACTTTTCACAGACAGAGTCACAAAGTGCTTTATCAATTCAAATCAGAATCAAATCAATTCAAATCAAAATCAAATCAACTTTACAGAGACCCAACAGAATCCTTCAGGAGCATCAGGAGCAAACACTTGTGACTGGTGACAGTGGTGAGGAAAAACTTCCCTTTAACAGCAGAAACCTCGAGCAGACCCAGACTCCTGAAGGATGGCTGTCTGCCTTGACCAGTTGGGGTTAAAGAGAGAGAGTAAAGGAGGAGAAAAGAGAGAGCGATGGAGATATAGAGAGACTGGGGGCGGGGGGGGGGGGGGGGGGGGGGCACATGGAGTACTTTATGATGAATACATGGAGTGTAATCAGTTTGTGGTGGCCCTGGGTCAGGTGGGAGACTAAAAAGCCTTTTTGAACAGGAGGGTTTTGAGGTGTTTTTTAAAGCTCTCTACAGAGTCCATGGACCGTAGGTGTAGAGGCAGGTCATTCCATAGACGTGGTGCCACAGCTTTAAAAGACCTGTCACATATACACACCTTACCATTCATGGAGGGTTTCACCCTAAGTCCAGCATCCTGAGGCTGTACACAAAGCAAAAGGAAGGGGGCTGAGGACTAGTAACTGTCAGAACTACTGTCCAGGATGAAACGGCAAACCTCCAGGAATATGTCAAGAAAATGGCCTCTAATGACTAACTGATAAGTGAAAGCCTTAGGCAACAAAAGCCCAGTAAGGAGGAGGAGCCCGAGGGGCTACCATGGAAGGACAAGCCCATGCATGGCATGAATCACCGGCAAATTGATGAAGTGGCTGATATCGAGAAAACATACCAGTGGATGGAAAAGGCTGGACTGAAAGACAGCACAGAGGCACTACTCATGGACAAGAACAGGCCCTGAACACCAGAGCAATAGAGGCCGGGGTCTACCACACCAGACTAGACCCCAGGTGTAGGCTGTGTAGAGAAGCCCCTGAGACAGTCCAGCACATCACAGCAGCTGTAAGATGGTCCAGGTAAGGTATGGAACAGCATAACCAGGTAGAGGACATAGTGTACAGGACCATCTGTACCCAGTATGGACTGGAGGTCTCAGGGTCCAGATGGGAGATACCCCCGAAGGTGACAGAGAACAAACAGGCCAAGATGCTGTGGGACTTCCAGATCCAGACCGATAAGATGGTGATGTCCAGTCGGCCTGGCATAGTGGAGGTGGATAAACATCGAAGGACAGCGGTCGTGATAGATGGAGCAATCCCAAGTGATAGCAACATCAGAAAGAAAGAGCATGAGAAGCTGGAGAAATACCAAGAACTGAAAGAGGAGATAGAGAAAATGTGGGGTGTGAAGGCAACAGTGGTACCAGTAGTGATGGGGGGGGGGGGGGGGGGGGGGGGCACTAGGGGCAGTGACCCCAAGCTGAGAGGATGGAACCAGCAGATACCAGGAAGAACACCAGAGATCTGAGTCCAAAAGAGAACAGTCCTAGGAACAGCTAAGATCCTGAACAGAACCCTCAGGCTCCCAGACCTCTGGTAGAGGACTGAGACTGAAGGAGACACCGCCCAGGTGGGTGAGAAGGAGGTTTTTTTCATTTATTTTTTTTTTATACACTGTAATTTCCGGATGAAAAGTATATTAGTATACACAAAAACAGATCTGTCCTCACTGTAACTGTTGCTGTCACTGTCTTGTAATGTGTGTGAAAATGACCAAAAATAGTCACTTGCCCGATGAAGGGTTAACTGCAAACCTTTTCTCCTTGTACCAGTATCTGCATTGATCAAAGTACAGAATTGTCCTCCATGCTAAGGTGTAAGCCGCTATTTACAAAAGACTGATTACTTTGCAGAGGATGGAGTGAAAGTGTGATTAATTGGTGTGAGTACATCAGCTGAACATGAACACTTTTTAATAATTGATGATGATGCCTGATAAAGGGTTAAAGGACTAGGGAATACATACACATTATACCAGTGGATGTCCTCACACACACATATACACATTTGTATGTGTGTTTCTGTGCTCTGAATGACACAGTATAATTCAGACTGAATACAGTCTGGACAAATATGTGTTTGGAGGAATGGCAGTCACTGTGTGAAGAGGAGTTTAAACAGAGATCAACTGGAATATTTGGATTTTGTCCACTCGGGGGGGGGGCGCCCCTCATCCCACCCTCTTTCATCTGCCCTGAACAAATATAATCCATCTCCTCTGCCTCTCACACCACACAGACACTGTAATGATTTCTGTGAATTCTCTTGCCAGGTGGGTTAGTGAGCTTCAAAGTGAATTAACACTTACATTTTCAGGGAAATGAAGCTAATGATGTAGACATTCTAGGGGTTTGGGCCAACATGGCACTACTCAGACATAGCGGTTTTATTTGACATCAAATAGATTTTATATGTAATGGAGTTGGTCATTAAAAAAGCAATCAAATGTAATTACATAAAAGAAAAACTTTGGTTTGGAAGATGCTGTATGTCAGATAAAATAGCTGTAATGGTTCTATACTGTAGGTCATGCTCCTGTTTAGTCCTGTTTTCTGTAATAGAGACAATGCCGCTCAGCTTTCTATCAAAATGTGATACATGTGATAACTGTTTCACGCAAATGATGTTCACATCCAAGTAAAACAGAACATATCATGCTCTAATTGAGTTGGATGTGAATATCATTTGTGTGTTAAGATAAAAGTGCTTTTGTTTGCATTACATTTTTCTTCAGCGTAGTTAAATGTAGTTAATTAACATAATTTTCAAGTAATTTGTTCCATTTAATAGATAATTAAGCAACTTATTACATGAGCTGGTTTGGATGTCAACATTAGAATAAAAATGCATAGGGAAAAGTGAATAAGCTCTAAACCAAACCATGATCATTACCTAAACTTTGTTTGTCACCAATTTTTCATCAAATCTGTAAAACCCAAGTGATAGCACTGGTCTACAAGGAAAATGCTTCCAGAGTAAAAGTAATGAAATTTTACCACATGAGAGTCACTGATAAAGAAAAATCAAATCAAAAATACTGGTTGGCTCAACTTTCCAAGATACAGCCTTGGGTCAAAATGTGAAATTCAAGAATTAACGAGAGAATGGGTTTGACTCAAAAGGAATATTTGTCTCAGAGCTACAAGATCTACTTCAAAACACTGTCTGCACATTAGAATACATTGACTTTACAGGTTCTATTTAGTGGAAGATTTATAAAACTATTATATAAATGTACATAAACCAATATATATGTGTAATAACACTTCATCATATACCTTGAAAACATCAGCAAACCGGCACTTTTGTCATTTATTTTCCAATTAATCTTATTAAAATATGTAACATTTAGCACATTTAATCTCTGAAGCAAATCATTTCTAAAAAATTGTAGACCAGTGTAGCCTAAGTGTCATGAATCTGTGCCTGAATCACTCCCGTCACGGTAAACAACTTCGAAGTGTACTCCACCACAAACAGTTCATTTGTTTACATACCAAACCCAAACCAAAACCTTATGGAAAAGATGACAAACTGCATTTTACGCTAATTATTTCAATGTATTAATAGGTTCAGAAGTTATTGAACAGTTTCGATCAGTAGATGTTTTTGGTCACCAGTGGCTGTTTGGGTCTTAATGAGTTAATTGCGTCTGTTAAATATCCAAGCTGCAAAGAAAGTAACATTAGTCTACTCAGTTCCACCCTGACAATTTATAATTAAATTAGGAAGCAATTCTCAGTAACTTTGCAGCCCCTGGTAAGAAATGATCACAGAGCATTCAGTTCTGTGTACAGTATGTATGTAATATTCAGTCTCTGCTGATGTAAATAAATGCATTTTCCTAAATTTTATGAGCCACAAATTTTGCCAGTATGGCACAGGTGTCAAACATGTGGCCCGGGGGCCAAATCCGGCCCCTGGGATGTATTTGTGAAATGCAAAAATTCTAATAAAGATATTAACAATCAAGGGTGTGAAGATCATTTTAGGTCAATTCAGTCTGAAATGGGTCAGACTAGTAAAATACAATCATAACAACCTAAAAATAATGAAAACTGCAAATTTTTTTTAAGTGTAAAAAAAGTAAAATTTCACAAAAAATGTTTATATTTACAGACTATTCTTTTGCAAAAAATGTGAATAACCTCAAAAAATATGAACAATATGAAATTTCTCAAGAATCGTATGTAGAATTTTACCAATATTCGGCCTGTTACTAAATATTTTGTGTATTTGTAGATCCACTGTGATCTGTAAGTTGTGATTCACATGTATAAATGATAAACTAAGGCGTAATATTGTTAAAATTGCACTTATTTTTCTTAAGAATTTTCAGGTTGTTATTATTTGTTCATGTTATGTTCAAGTACAGTTCGTAGATGTAAACATCTTCTTTACGTAATTTAACTTTTTTCACTCAAAAACATAGAGAAAACTTTGGTGTTGACAGTATTTATAAGTTTTTAACCTATTATTTATATTATTTTACTGGTCCGGCCCACCTTAGATCATATTAGGCTGAATGTGGCCCCTGAACTAAAATGAGTTTGACACCCCTGTAGTATGGCCTTAATCTAGGCAATGAAATGGGCATTAAATTCTGTTCTAAGTACTCTTAAGAAGGTCTTAAAAAGTCTTAAATTTAACTTGTAGAAACCTGTAGGAGCCCTATATAAAAAAGCTCTTATAACACTCCTGTTTCACTTCAGTGTACATCACAATTGTCCATCTCAGTTGAACACCCCCCCCCCCCCCCCCAACAACAAATTTATTGTTTATGTTTTTTGAGCTGATTTAGGATCATTTTGGTGTGCTGAATCCAAAAATCACATTAATTTTGCTCAATCAGGTCAACTTTCTGAACTATGCTACGTATTGACTTTTTAACATTTTTGCTTACATTTATGGGCCTTTTCACATCATATGATATAAAATTCTTTCATATTTCTTGCAATAAACGAGTTCTGAAGATTTTACTTTTGCCAATTTATGATTAATGTTTTTTTTTAATATTACAGGTGAATGAAATGACTTCGACTAGAAGATCTTGCAAAAATAAGCCTGACGTATTCTGCTACATCTGCGGTGAATACACCATTGTACCTAACAGGAATCAAGTCACAAGTTTCATAAAGTGTGCTAACCAATCTTATTTTGGTATTAATTATTATATTTTGTGAGAAGATCAAATTTTTCAAAATCAAATTAGCAAAAAAACCTGACCTGATTGAGAAAAACAGATGTCATTTTTGGATTTAGCGGTGCAAAATGGTCCTAATTCAGTTGAAAAAACCTAAACAACTTGCAAAAAACATTTTTTTGTAAACCAGTGTAATCAGGCTGTTTTTGTCCTGATTTTCCCCCTTCTCAACCAAGGACAGCAAATGCCAGATTATTTCATGTTTTATAAGATTCTCCAATCAGATTATCCTATGCTGTGTTTCTTCTTCTTCACTTTTGTTGGATCTCGTTTGATCACGCAAGATTTCTGGCTTGAAGGACTAGATTCTAGATCGGTGGTGGGACAAAATCATTATGTGTCTGGTGTGGTGTGTTGAGATTTACGGAGCACACCACACACAGTATGATCAAATCTGTTCAATGCCTGTTTTGGCTCCGTAGTTACTGTGGGAAAAAAATGTCACCTTCTACAACATTGATTCACCAATAAAACCCATGGAGTTGGATCAATAACAGTGAATGGAGACACTGGGTTTATGTTCAGTTAATGATATCTGTGCTGAAAAAGTCACTCTTTCTTCAGTCTTCTCTCTTTCTAATATAATCACCCTCAACTTTAATCAGGGCTTTTATGAACATCCACCTGATTAGTGAATTAAATATTGGCAAATAAATAATTTACACCGAAGAAATGCTAAACACACAGGATAATGTTTTAATAAATAGTGATTAATTACCTAAGACAGGTTAAATAGAGAGCACCCATTTTATGTACAGCACTTTGTGATTTTTATGTTTATGTTTATGCATTTGGCAGATGCTTTTTTCCAAAGCGACTTACAGGGGAAAACCAATCAAATCACTCAATCAATCAAATTTTATTTATATAGCGCCAGATCACAACAAGAAAGTTATCTCATGACACTTTATATGTAGAGTTAGTCAAAACCAGACTCTAAACCAGTTTACAGAAACCTAACAGAATCCTCCAGGAGCAAACACTAGTGACTGGTGACAGTGGAAGGAAAAACTTCCCTTTAACAGCAGAAACCTGGAGCAGACCCAGACTCCTGGAGGATGGCCGTCTGCCTTGACCAGTTGGGGTTAAAGAGAGAGAGTAAAGAAAGAGAAAAAGAGAGAGCGATAGAGATAGAGACTGGGGGAGAGGGGGAGAAGGGGGGAGTAGGGGGAGACACATGGAGGCGGTTAAGGATAAGTGAGTGATGATGATGAAGGCAGGAGAGAGGCAGGACCACTGCAGCAGGTCCAGAGATAATCCTGGGAAAATCTGTGATAATCCTGGGAAAAACCTTATTAAAATATTTAAAATGGAATGTCTGCCAGTGCTAGGGCAGGAGGTGCTCTCAGAAGAGCTGGGTCTTCAGGAGCTTCTTGAAGATAGGCAGGGACGCCTCTGTTCTCGTAGTACTCGGTAGAGCGTTCCACCAATGTGGAACGACCCATGAAAAGAGCCTGGATTGTCTTGTACAAGGTCTGGGGACCACCAGACTACGTTCCCCAGATGAGCGGAGTGGTCGTGGGGCGACATAAGCTTTTATCAGTGCACCTAAGTAGGTAGGAGCAGACCCACTGAGAATTTTGTAGGCTAGGATTAACCATTTGAATTTGATGCGGGCAGCTATGGGTAGCCAGTGTAACTCAATAAGTAACGGGGTGACATGTGCCCTTTTAGGCTGATTGAAGACCAGATGCGCTGCTGCATTGTGGACCATCTGTAGTGGTTTTGTCTGTGAAAAGTGCTTTATAAATAAACTTACTGTTTTTTTATGTTCATGTGTGGGTCTGTAACAGATCAAAAATCTCTTCAGATTTAGAAAATCCTTCTGTGTGTACCCTTAAGTTACTGTTTTTACTTCCTATTCTCTAGCTCCAGGTTCCAGGCTTTAGCTGGCGACCTTCATCTGTGATCATCAACAACCATGTTTGTCCAGCAGAAAAAAACAGAAAATGACAAGTAAAACACTGTGTGTACATTAGGTTTTACACGTGTTGGAAGTCTACATTATTTATCTGTGGTGTTCTCCGCTCACACACAAACCGATCATTATAGCGTTTTATTTTTATTCATTGTGACGTTACTTCAGACGGAACAGCATTCGGAGGCTTAATCAGCCGAGCGTTAGTCATCTTCCAGATACAGTGCGTTGTTTCGATGGAAACTGCAGAAGCTTGTTCCTGGTTTTAACTTAAGCGTCTCCACATTCATTAGAGTGATTGTTACTGCTGAGTGTCCTTGCTTTTCCTATCAGAGGGCGCACATAATTGATCCACTGCGGGCCAGACTCGGAATTTTTACCATAATATATCAGAGCGGATGCCACAGATACTGAGGTAAACAACAAGTGCTGAGATTGTCGGGTAAAGGTACTCATAGCTTAATAGGGATTCGTGACAGACTAAATGTATTCCAAGAGAGGCTTGTAGGAGATAATATTGACCCATTCTCCATAGAAGACTTGCTAATGATGAAACATTGGCTTTGATCAATGAGCGGCTTTACTGAATGTCCTAGTGAGCGCTCTAAAATAAAACCTGAGATGCAAAGGATTCTATTAATCAATCTATATCCATCTGTTCAGCCGGCATGGAAATTATGAACGTTGACTGTATATGAAGTCAATTATAAACTCCATCCATCAACCTGCCACGGTGTTCCGTGTAGTGGAACGCTGTGGTACTTCTGAGGTGAAACGGTACCCCGGCCCAGGTACAAAAACACATCCAGTCAGTACCGACACATGAGGCTGGTTAAGCTGCTGTCAGTTTAGATCTCAGCCCAAATGATGCTCACCTCTATGTGTGTGACCTGTGGGGTCGACGCAACAACCTGCTCCTTAATTAAGATTAATTATGTTCATTTTAGCTGGAGCTGTTGGATGTTTACGGCACAACTCTTACTGACAAGATAGATTAACGCAGATAAATATTATTTTAACAGGGCTCAAATTAACCTCGGCTGGGAAAAAAAATGCTAATAATAAATAAGTTATGCCTATTTAACAGACATTCATAAACATAAACATATATGTTGTTTTATGTCACACACATGTTTTTTCAGCAACAAAGACTTTCTATAAAAAAAAAACAAAAAAAAAAAAACAAAAAAAAAAAAACAAGTCTCAGGGTGAAGCTGCTATAACACAGTGGGATGAATTTGCAAAGTGTAAAAATTACCCTGAACATATTAGGTCAAGGGCATCCAAGTCGAAAATAATAACATAATAACCTATAAATAATTACTCCAAATTTTCTTCTTTAACCCTTTCATGCATAGTGGTCACTACAGTGGACAGCTGTTCAAAGGTGTTCTCTTGTATAATCACTGATTTTGTTGTTTTAGTTCCATATCATCCAACACAGTGAACGCTTACGCATCATCCCATACACTGCAATTCATACCATTACTGTAACTTTGTGGTTCTAGATAATCCTGACCTACAGTAATATGTTTGAGTGTAAAAAAAAAAAAAAAAAAAGGCTAATTGTTATTAAAATGTAATTAACAGGGTTTTTTTTTTGCTTTTTTAAATAAAAAGGGTTTTTTTTTGTTTGTATTTTTGCATATTATTTCAATTAAGTAAGTACTAGTACTAGTATTAGAGTATTTTAAAATGTGAGAAAACATCAAAATAGCAGCATTAAAATGTTTTTATTGAATAGTTTTCACACAGTTTATCAGTAAATGCATGTTTCTATGCCTTTAAAATTAAACACATGGTGTCCAGCTGAGTGGACATTTTTGTAACTCCATGAAAAATAGGTTGATAAAAAAAAATTCAATCACATTGTTGTTGTTTTTTTCATGCCTAAAGAGGAATAAAAACATTCAGCAAAATTGTTTTTATTAAGGTTCTCATAATTCATGCATGAAAGGGTTAATGTAAAAAAAAAAAAATGACATTATTCCTATAAATACTAGCAACCATTTTTTTCTCTTTGATTTATTGCAAATAACATTAAATCCTGATATCCTTTAACAATAAAATGTCAATAAACAGAACAAATATGAACAACCTGAAATATCTAAAGAAAAATAAGTGCAATTGTAACAAATGTTTTGTGCCTTGGTAGATCTGATCTGTAATGAACATGTACAAATCATAAGTTGAGGCAGAATGTTGATAAAAATGTGTTTATTTTCTTCAGAAATTTCTGTAAAGTGTACAAATTTTCAGAATTTAAGTTATTTAAGTTATTTGTTGCACTGAAAATTTTGGAGGTGTCAACATTTATAGGTTTTTATGCTATTATTTTAATGGTTTGGCTCGCTTGAGATCAAACTGGGTTGAATGTGGCCCCTGAACTAAAATGAGTTTGACACCCCTGTGCTATAATGTTTAGAACTACAAAATGACCAGGTTCTCAATCAGTGTTTTATAGTCAAACTTAGAAGAATTTGTACTTTACTGAATATTTTTTAACACTTAAAGACCCAAACAGCCACTGGCGACTAAATACATCTACTGATCTACAGTGTTTAATTCTTGTTCAACCTTTCATCCTATCAATACGTGTAAATAATTGGTGTAAAATGCAGTTCATCTTGCGATAATAAATAAACAAATCATCGCATTTGTGATTTAATGTAAAAACCGACATTACGCACTTCTGTTTTTTCAGCATTTAGTAAATATCGGTAAAGTTTTGCGCAGATGTCCAATGGAAAAGCGACTACCGATCCAACTCCATGGGTTTTACTGGTGAATCAGTGTTGTAGAAGATGACTGTGTTTCCATGGTAACTACGGAGCCTCTGAACGTCCAAATGGGTCATATCTGATGACCATGAAAAGATGACAAACTGTATTTTACACCAATTATTGATATGGATTCATAGGATTAGTGGTTGAGAGGTCTTTAAACATTTTATATCAGTAGATGATTTTGGTCACCAGTGACTATTTGGGTGTTTATGGGTTAAACTTGTCCTCTGTGTTTTCATACTGGGATATTCAATATCTTTGCATTAAGTAGATTTGAGAAGTTTAACTTTGATCAGTTTGGGTCGTGGCTTATCATTGAGGGGTGATAGTGGGTCCTGAAACCAGACCAGTTGAGAACCACTGCTTTAGAGTATGTCTGGATCTTCACAAGCTCCTTAAAAATGTTTAACCCTTTCATGCATAAATTATGAGAACCTTAATCAAGATTTTTTTCCTGAGTGTTTTATTCCTCTTTAGGCATGAAAAAAGCAATGTGATTGTTTTCTTTTTTCTTTTTTTTTTTTTTAATGAACCTATTTTTCATGGGGTTACAAAAATGTCCAGTCAGCTGGACACCATGCATTTACTGACATACTGTGTGAAAACTGTAAAATATTTTTTTTAACCCTTTCATGCACGAATTATGAGAACCTTAATCAAATTTTTTTCCTGAGTGTTTTTATTCCTCTTTAGGCATGAAAAAAAACAATGCGATTAAAAATTTTCTTCTGAAAAATAAATAATAATTTAAAAAATAACAATAGTACTTTAAAAAATTTTAAAAATACACTAAAAAAATTATAATGAAAAAATAAATAAATAAAAATTTTTATGAACCTATTTTTCATGAAGTTGCAAAAATGTCCATTCAGCTGGACACCACACGTTTAACTTTTGACACGAAGAAACATGTATTTACTGATAAATTGTGTGAAAACTATGGGGAGGGCTTGAGATTCTGGGGCTTTATGCTCAGGAGAGATCTGCATAATGTTACCAATTCATGCCAGAAAAGATATGTAGTGTCTTAAAACTTTAATAAAGATATGTGTAAAAAAAAAACAACAACGAAAAGAACAACAAAATCCATGAATATACAAGAGAACAGCTGTAGAATAGCTGTCCACTGTAGTGACCTGTGTGCATGAAAGGGTTAAATGCTGTTAATCTGTTCTCACATTTTAACATTCTATATCCTCCTGAGACCCAGCAATGCATTTTTGTCCTCTGTAGGGGGCAAGTGTTTTACAGCTTTATTAAAAAAATTTTTTTTAAAATAGGACCAATGGCCCTGTAGCTTGCTGGCACTTCCTATCTCTTATAATGTGGAAATTTTTCAAAGTCACACCAAATCCAAAATCAGAGCCGGATCCAAATAATTTCACTAACTTTTGCTGACATCATCATAAGGAAGCTGTATACCAAGTTTGAAGTCAACTGGAATTGTAGTTTCGGAGAAGATGATTGAAAGTTTTGTAATGGATGACAGATGACAACAGATGACAACAGATGACGACAGATGACGATGACAGACGACAACAGATGACAGACAATGACAGACGATGACGACAGACGACGACAGACAACGACAGATGACGACGATGACGACAGATGACGATGACAGACGATGATGACAGACGACGACAGATGACGATGAGACAATGATGACAGACGACGACAGATGACGACAGATGACGATGACAGACGATGATGACAGACGACGACAGATGACGATGAGAGACAATGATGACAGACGACGACAGACGTTGACAGATGACGATGACGACAGATGACGATGACAGACGATGATGACAGACGACGACAGATGACGATGACGACGACGACAGATGACGATGACAGACGATGATGACAGACAACGACAGATGACGATGAGAGACAATGATGACAGACGACAACAGACGACGACAGATGACGATGACGACGACGACGACAGATGACGATGACAGACGATGATGACAGACGACGACAGGCGATGACAGACGACAACAGACGATGACAGGCGATGACAGACGACGACAGATGACGACGACGACAGAAGACGATGACAGACTACAACAGATGACAGACGATGATGACAGACGACGACAACAGACGACAACAGATGACGACAGACAATGAAAGATGACGACGACAGATGACGATGACAGACGACAACAGATGACAGACGATGACGACAGATGACGACCGATGACAGACAACGACAGACGATGACAGACGACAACAGATGACGACAGATGACAACGTCGCCGGAGGCCACATGACGGCAATAGCTTACAGCCTATCAGCCGGTAAGCTAAAAAAACAAAAAACAAAATGTTGTCCACTGCAAAGGACATTCCATAATTTTAAAAAAACATCTATCTGAAAAAACTGTTGTATCATGCTGTTTCCAATCAAGACAATTATTAAATGTAAAAAAGCCAAAACTTGTCCATTCCTGGGTCTCTAGTTATTACTCAGATATGCCAAAAAAAATGTTTAAAAAAAACCCTGTTAATTACAGTCTAATAGCCATTACCAGTTGATTTACACTCAGATATGTAACTGCAGGTCAGGTTTATCAAGAGCAGTAATTGTATGAATTGCATTGTATGGGATGATGCGTAAGCGTCCACTGTGTTGGTTGATATGGAACTAAAACAACAAAGTCGATGAATATACAAGAGAACAACTCTGGATAGCTGTCCACTGGAGTGACCACTACGCATGAAAGGGTTAAAGTTTAGTTTTTTCAAGGCTTTAAAATGCCTTAAAGAAGAGACATTTAATCTGGAGCAGAATGAATGAGCCTGTTTTTCATATTTTTGTGTTTGTTATTCTGCTGGGGCTTTATATCTAATTTCCATCGGTACATATGCAGCCCATAATTAACACCTACAAAGCGACAAATGCAAGACGATTTTTATTTCATGAGCGAATCTTCAAAGTCTGCTCACCACACTGGAAGGTAATTGTTTACATAAAAGTAGTGGTGAATGTAGACTGTGACAGCCTCTACTGTGTTTTTGTGTAATTTGCAGACACGCTGCGTCTGTCTGAAACACAAAGCACTGCACACTCTGATGCATTTAGGGGCACCTTGTAAACTCTGCAATCTACCAGGAACATGACGGCTGAATGGAAGTGGGTTTTTGCATATAAGCTGACGCTGCTCTGCGCACTTCAAATGACAACATGGACACGGTCTTCAGTAAATAGATCCTGTCGTCTAGTCTGCTTAGTTCATCTTCCAAAGTCAATGGATTATTTTTATCCCTCTGGGGGGATTTAACCCATAAAAACCCAAACATCTACCAGCAACCAAAAGCATCTACTGATCTAAAGTGTTTAATAATTATTGATCCACTAATTCTATCAATACATGTAAATAATTGGTGTAAAATTCAGTTATTCATCTTTTCATGGTCATCAGATATGACCCATTTGGACGTTCAGGGGTGCCATAGTTACCATGGAAACACAGTCATCTTCTACAACATTGATTCACCAGTAAAACCCATGGAGTTGGATCAATGACAGTGAATGGAGATGCTTGGTTTATGTTCAGTTATGGATATATTTTGCAGAAAAAGTAACTTTTTCTTCAGTTTTCTCTGTTTCTAATATAATAACCCTCAACTTTAATCTGAATTTTAATGAACATTTACATGATCAGTAAATGAGATATAGGAAAATATACGATTTACACTGAAAAAATGCAAAATACAAAGGACAATATTTTGATAAATGATGATTAATTACTTAAGAAAGGTTAACTAGAGACAAAAATGCATTTGGGAACTGACATCAAAGTGCCACTGGGTCCGTAGTTACCATGGAAACACTGCCATCTTCTACAACACTGATTCACCAGTGAAACCCATGGAGTTGGATCAATGACAGTGAATGGAGATGCTTGGTTTATATTCAGTTATGGATATATTTTGCAGAAAAAGTCACTTTTTCTTCAGTTTTCTCTGCTCTGATATAGTAACCTTTGAATTTAGTCTGAGTTTTCATGAACATCTACATGATTAGCTAATTAAATATAGGGAAAAATACAAGATTTGCACTGAAAAATTAAAAATACAAAGGTAAATATTACAATAATTGGTGATAAATCACTTAAGAAAGGTAAAATAGACAGAAAAAAAAATCACTGGGTCTTTATTAGTTAAATGAGGCATCTGGTTGTCTGATACATTTGATCTGACATCTGATCTTTTCATGGTCATCAGATATGACCCATTGGGACATTCAGAGGCTCCGTAGTTACCGTGGAAACACCGTCATCTTCTACAACATTGATTCACCTGTAAAGCCCATGGAGTTGGATCAATGAAAGTGAACAGAGACACTTGTTTTCTGTTCAGTTAATGATAAATTTTGCTGAAAAAGTTCCTTTTTCTTCATTTTTTTCTGTTTCTAATATAATAACCCTCAACTTTATTCTGAATTTTAATGAACATTTACATGATCAGTAAATTAGATATAGGAAAATACATGATTTACACTGAAAAAATGCAAAATACATAAGATAATATTTTGGTAAATGATGATTAATTACTTAAGAAAGGTTAACTAGAGAGAAAAATGAATTTGGGAACTGACATAAAAGTACCATTGGCTCCGTAGTTACCATGGAAACATCGTCATCTTCTACAACATCGATTCACCAGTAAAACCCATGGAGTTGGATCAATGAAAGTGAACAGAGACACTTGTTTTATGTTCAGTTAATGATACATTTTGCTGAAAAAGTCCCTTTTTCTTCATTTTTTTCTGTTTCTAATATAATAACCCTCAACTTTAATCTGAATTTTAATGAACATTTACATGATCAGTAAATGAGATATAGGAAAATATACGATTTACACTGAAAAAATGCAAAATACAAAGGATAATATTTTGATAAATGATGATTAATTACTTAAGAAAGGTTAACTAGAGACAAAAATGCATTTGGGAACTGACATAAAAGTACCATTGTCTCTGTAGTTACAATGGAAACACCGTCATCTTCTACAACATCGATTCACAAGTAAAACCCATGGAGTTGGATCAATGAAAGTGAACAGAGACACTTGTTTTATGTTCAGTTATGGATATATTTTGCTGAAAAAGTCACTTTTTCTTCAGTTTTCTCTGCTCTGATATACAGTAGTAACCTTTGAATTTAGTCTGAGTTTCATGAACATCTACATAATTAATTAAATACAGGGAAAAATACAAGATTTGCACTGAAAAATTAAAAATGCAAAGGTAAATATGACAATAAATGGTGATAAATCACTTAAGAAAGGTAAAATAGACAGAAAAAAAAAATCACCGGGTCTTTAATCAGGGCTTTTATGAACATCCACCTGATTAGTGAATTAAATATTGGCAAATAAATAATTTACACCGAAGAAATGCTAAACACACAGGATAATGTTTTGATAAATGATGATTAATTACTTGAGAAAGGTTAACTAGAGAGAAAAATGCATTTGGGAACTGGCATAAAAGTACCATTGGCTCCATAGTTACCATGGAAACACCATCATCTTCTACAACATTGATTCACCAGTAAAACCCATGGAGTTGGATCAATGACAGTGAATGGAGACACTTGTTTTTATGTTCAATCATTGAAATCCTTGCTGATAAAATCACTTATCATAACTTTTCTTTGTTGTAAAATAGTAAGCTTTGAATTTACAAAAAGTTTCCATCAACATCCACAGGAAAAATACTTACATTTATATTTACATTTATGCATTTGGCACACACTTTTTTCCAAAGCGACTTACAGGGGAAAACCAATCAATCAATCAGTCAAAGTTTATTTATATAGCGCCAGATCACAACAGAAGTTATCTCATGACACTTTATATATAGAGTTGGTCAAAACCAGACTCTAAGCCAATTTACAGAAACCCAACAGAATCCTCCAGGAGCAAACATTTGTAACTGGAGGATTCTGACTCAGACTGCCCCCCCCCCCCCCCCCCCCCCCCCCCCAGTTGCAAATTTGTTTTGAAGGGGGGGCAGTCTCATGAGTAGGTGAGGGTGGCGCTACCCACTGAGCCCCCCAGAACCCCCCACTTCTGTACTCGCCCCCCTTCGCACAATTTTTTCTGGGATGGAGGGGGTGACAGGGGGAGGCTCATGATGATGTAAGGGGCCGTTTGGTAAAAAAAAAAAAAAAAAAAAAAAAAAAAGGTTGAGGAACAATGCAATAAATCAAAGAGAAAAAAGTGGTGTTAGTGTCATGAAAATTTTTAGTCATTATTTACAGGTTATTATTTTCGAGTTCGATGCCCTTTACTGTTGATATCTTCAGGGTAATTTTGGAATGGAACCTTTGGTGGGCCAGTTTTGGCCCATGGACCGCATGTTTGACACCTGCACACTAAGTAATAAAAGACATGAGTAAAAAATGGGGTGTGACACCATTTTTTCCCAATCTATCTATTTCCCCATCCACACAGATATGCACAAACTGGAGTTTTTAAAAATGGGAAACATTTTCAGAAACTGAAAACACTGTTTATGTGTGGACAAGAGGAACACAAGTAGAGAAAACATCCATTTTTCAGACACTTGGTTTATGTTCAGTTAATGGTATATTTTGCTGAAAAAGTAACTTTTTTTCAGTTTTCTTAGTTTTTTAACATAACCCTCATCTTTAAAATGCGCTTTTATGAACATCTACATGATCAGTACTTAACCCTTTCATGCATGAATTATGAGAACCTGAATCAAGATTTTTTTTCTTGAGTTTTTATTCCTCTTTAGCTCTTTAGGCATGAAAAAAACAATGTGACTGATTTTTCTTCTTTTTTTTTTTTTTTTTTATGAACCTATTTTTCAGGGAGTTAAAAAAAATGTCCACTCAACTGGACACCATGCGTTTAATTTTTGAAGCAAAGAAACATGCATTTACTGACATACTGTGTGAAAACTATTAAATAAAAGCATTTTTAACCCTTTCATGCATGAATTATGAGAACCTTAACCAAGATTTTTTTTCCTGAGTGTTTTTATTCCTTTTTAGGCATGAAAAAAAAAACACAAACAATGCGATTGAAAATTTTCTTATGAAAAATAAATGAATTTTAAAAAAGTAAAAAAAAAAAAAAAAAAAAAAAAAAAAAAAAAAACTTAAAAAAAAATAGTAATAATTTTAAAAAATCTTAGGAACCTATTTTTCATGAAGTTGCAAAAATGTCCACTCAGCTGGATACCATGCATTTAATTTTTGAAGCGAAGAAACATGCATTTACTGACATACTGTGTGAAAACTATTAAATAAAAGCATTTTTAACCCTTTCATGCATGAATTATGAGAACCTTAACCAAGATTTTTTTTCCTGAGTGTTTTTATTCCTTTTTAGGCATGAAAAAAAAACACAAACAATGCGATTGAAAATTTTCTTATGAAAAATAAATGAATTTTAAAAAAGTAAAAAAAAAAAAAAAAAAAAAAAAAAAAAAAAAAAAACAACTTTAAAAAAAATAGTAATAATTTTAAAAAATCTTAGGAACCTATTTTTCATGAAGTTGCAAAAATGTCCACTCAGCTGGATACCATGCATTTAATTTTTGAAGTGAAGAAACATGCATTTACTGATAATTGCGTGAAAACTATAACTATTACACTCAGGGGAGATCTACATAATGTTACCAATTCATGTCAGAAATGATATGTAATGTCTTAAAACTTTAATAAAGATATGTATAAAAAAAATAAAAAAATCCATGAATATACAAGAGAACAGCTGTAGAATAAGTGTCCACTGTAGTGACCAGTACACATGAAAGGGTTAACCTCCTGAGACCCAGCAATGCATTTTTGTCCTCTGTAGGGGACAAAAGTTTGACAGTTTTACTTAAAAAATGCTGTCCATTGTAAAAGACATTCCATTAAAAAATAAATAAATAAATAAAAACAGTAAAAAAAAAAAAAAAAACGTCTCAGGAAAAAAAAAAAAACAAAAAAAACTGTTGTATTATGTAGTTTCCAATCAAGACAATTGTTTAATGGAAAAAAGCTAAAAAATTTCACTTTCCTGGGTGTCAGGAGGTTAATGCTGCTAATCTCATGTTTTCTCACATTTTAACATAGTATAATACTAGTTATTTCTCACTCAGATAATATGCAAAAAACGAAGAAAAAAAAGAACATTTTTTTTTAAAAGAAAAAAAAAAACTCTGTTAATTACAGTTAATAACATTTTTTTTTTAAATTTCTTTTTTTCTTTATGGGCTCAGCTGGCTGACAGGCAGCTGTCTGTACCGATAAGGCAGCAGCCGACACCAACTGTACTCCCAGTCATCATTACCCATTTTTCTAACACCTTTGCTTGTGTATCCTCTTTTATTTGGACATTTTACCAGGGAGTATCTCACACTACTTTGTTGTTTTGGTTTTTTTTTTCCTACTTGTCTTGTCCAGCGTTCTAACAGCAGAATGGTAGTCTGGTTCCTTTTGGTGCTGAACAAATTTGCTTTGCCAAGGGTAACTTCATAAAGTATATGAAGCGCCCTTTGATATTCTACTGTGTTTATTATGAGTTTTGTTGAACCACATTTCGATGCCAGACCTGACATGGGGGGTGGGGGTGGGGGGGTAGAAGAAGGGGAGAGAACAAGAGAGAAGAAGGTGGCGAAGACCCTCACAAGAAAGTATCAACAATACAAACAGCAACAACCATGGAGACAATTATAATGGTGACAATAACTACAACCAGAATTGAATAAACTGGGCAGAAGAGAGAGAAAAAAACCAAACCAAACAAACAAAACTACAAAAAAAAAAAACCCAAAAAACAATGAGATATATAAGACCTATGAAATGAAGAATATAAGAAAGCATGAACAAAATGTCGTACACCACATTCGCACAAATAATACCAGAAACAACTCCACACAACATCAGTTGTTCACATTCATCTGCTGTGACAGAGTGAACCAGGCAAACAGACTGAGGTGAAGAACACAGACATGCAACCACAGCCACACTCCCTCCAAGGGTCAGGGACTGACCCAGAGGGCCCCAAGGCCCGGCCACCCAGCAGACACCACAGAGAGGGGGGATCCAGCCCACCCCCCTGAGAGGCAACAGTGTGCCCGCCCCGAAGATGGTCGAGGGAGGCCCCCACCAGAGGCCCCACAGCAGCCGAGCACAGGCCCCAGGAGGCCAGGGACGCCAGCCGCCACCCCCCCGCCGGGGGCCGGCCACCCAGGGGCAGGCAAGGCGCCGGTCCCCGAGCCCCACGAGCCCAGGAGCCACCCATCTCCCCAGGCAGGGGTCCCACCCAGCACACCGGGCGGCCAGGCCGGCCCAGACCGCCACCCGCTGCAGGCCAACAGGGAGGCTGACAACTGATAACAACTGACAATTGATTTAGATAAAAGCAAACAAAAGTTACAGTAATGGTATGAATGCCAGTGTATGGGATGATGCATAAGTGTCCACTGTGTTGGCTGATATGGAACTAAAACAACAAAACCCATGAATATACAAGAGAACAGCTGGAGAATAAGTGTCCGCTGTAGTGACCACTATGCATGAAAAGGTTAAAATATAGGGAAGAATACCTGATTTACACTGAAAAATGCAAAATACAGAGGATGATATTCCAATAAATGGTAATAAATCACTTAGGAAAGATTAAATAGAAAGAAAAAAAAAACATTTGGAAACTGCCACAAAAACAACTCTGGGTTTTTATGAATTAAATGAGCTCTGATTTGTTGTCCACCAATTGCTGAGGATAGTATTCAGGTGGAAAAACAACACATTTTTTTTAACACAAAGCCAGAAATGAGATCGATGAGACCAGATTGTACAGGCCAGGAAGGAAACCCAATCAGAAAAAACAAAAGCTGCACAGATTATAATGTATTCCGCATAGTAGTTATTGGTGAACGCAGCTTTATTCACCCGGAAATAGTGCATCTGTCACGTCTACAGCTGTGGTGCATTGCTCTCAAAGTTTTAACTGCGGCAATGAAGAAATAGTATACCAACTAAGTCTTTGCAAACACAAGCGCAGGGTGTGCGGTGTTGAGTGTGTTCAAGTGGAACTTTAAAAGTGACTTGTGTTTATGGAGCCTCCTCTGCTGCTGCTGCTGCTGCACACTGGGCTCTAACTGTTATTGATAGTCCTGTTGTAATTCTGCCTAAGACAGCACTGTTGTCGGTGCCCTTGCCTCTGGTAATCACACCAACTTTTAGTGATTGCGATACTTGTCCGACAGTGAGCAGGAAGGAGCGGGCAGCTACTTTGCATATAAATGCACCTCCACCCTTTTGCATTAACAAAGACATCATTAAAATGTAGTGACACCGCGTAGACAAGTTTCAACACTCAAAATTATGCCACAGTGCAGAAAGAGTCACTGTATGAAGCACTCAACTCATTCTGTAGAAGGAGACTGAATGCATTTTAAACCCATGAAGACCCAAGGATACTTTTTGGAATTATTCTCTATATTTACCCTTTCTTAAGTGATTTATTATAATATTATCCTCTGTATTTTGCATTTGGGTGCTTCTATATATGCTTCTTATTACTGAACAACAAAAGAAACGCAAGTTTTGGTCGTTAATTTAGGCAAGAGTTCAGCTGTCCTGTTGAGCTGTTAACTGAGATGCACATTACAATAAGTGAGTTGTAACCATTGGAGCGTGTGTTTGCAGGCAAACACGACCACGAGTGGTGTTGAGCACGTGTACAAAGTATCGGAGGTGCGGTACGTTTTGAGTGATATGGTAGTGGGAGCAACAAATGGGAGTGGCAATTCCCTTTGTTTATCCGGGGGCTATAAAAAGAAATGGTAAGATTCAAAAGTTACTGCATTACCACGATGCCTCGCCTTAACGATAATCTGAGAGAACGCGCCATTGGTATGCTTGATGCTGGTTTAACGGCTCACAACGTTGCCAGACGTCTGCAAGTGCACGAGTCCACCATCAGTAGGCCGAGGACACGATTCCGTGACACAGGGACCACTCGGGACAGACCAAGATCCAGAAGACCACATGTGACCACCCGTAATCAGGATCGCCATATTCGCTTGGCCCATCTCCGTGACCGTCAACTCAGTGCTACAAGGACAGCAAGACAGACCCACTGTAAATTTCACAGCTGGATATAAATATCTCATATGAAACCAATATTCATAATAAAACTGCCATATAAACCAATACCGAAACATACTTGCGTTTCTTTTGTTGTTCAGTATATATCTAAAACCGCACCTGTCCAAATCTGTATATATTCAAATCCGTATTTATATATATATATTTTTTATATTTATAACCATTTGCATTACATTCATATCAAACTGTATTTGCACTCTCCTTTTAAACACTTTTTTATTCAAATTTATATGACTGTTTTACGTGCATGTGTATGTTTATGTGTATGTTTGCTGCTGACAACCCCATTGTGGGATCAATAAAGGAATATCTTATCTTATCTTATCTTATCTTATCTTATCTTATCTTATCTTAGCTATGAAACTGGGTACATTTTGGTACCTGGCACTAGAAGGTAAATGTAGACATATTTTCCCCCAGGATGTCCCTAATGATGACCTCAGATAAATGCAAAAAAAATTATAGTCTTACTCTGAACCATCCCAAAATTAATGAATTTTTAATAAAATATCGGGGCCAAAACTAGGACCAAAATTGGGACATGAAAAGCTAAGCTAGGAGTCAGTGAATTTGTTCTTGAAGACATGGCTGTAAATGGTCTTATATAGCACCATAAATAAAGATACTGTGTTAAATTTGATGATCCCAGTGGTTTTTCTGATCCAAACATGTGGGTTTTTTATGAATCTCAGTCTCATTCCAGGTTTTGTGCATAACCTATCGTGTCCACTGGCGTTACATGCAGAACCTGCCCAGTTAATTGCATATAAATCGCGAATGATTTTGCAACAGCGGTCATTTTTAGCTTACCAGCCGACAGGCTGTAAGCTATTGTTGTCATGCGGCATCCGGCATTGTCGTCCGTTACAAAAATTTCAATCGTCTTCTTCTCCAAAACTACAATTCCGATTGATTTCAAACTTGGTATACAGCTTCTTTATGATGATGTCAACAAAATTTAGTGAAATTATTTGGATCTGGATCTGATTCTGGATTTGAGAATTTGAGAATTGTCCCCATTATAAGAGATAGGAAGTGGATGGATGCAATAACTCAGTAAATATAAATCATATCCAGTGTAAATGTCTCCAGTCCAGCCCTGATGGGGAGATGACCAAAACATAATGTCCACATGCTGATCAGGATCTTCTTCTGGATCCGGGAACTTAGGGAAAATTTCACATGGGCTCTTATGGGGAAAACATTTCAATCGTCTTCTTCTCTGAAACTCCAGTTCTGATTGACTTCAAACTTGGTATACAGCTTCTGTATGATGATGTCAACACAAGGTAGTGAAATTATTTCGATCCGGATCTGATTCTGGATTTGGTGCAACTTTGACTAATTTTCCCATTATAAGAGATAGGAAGTGGATTGAGCCAATAAATCAGTATCAATGATATCAAGTTGGAATTTGAATTTTTTACAGATCTGGTTGGAATATGACCAAAACATGGGCTATTTCTGTAATAGAATAAATACACATAACTGGGTGATAATAAATGGCATCTGGATACATTTCCCAAAGCTTTTAATTTGGTTTTTGGTTAAGTTTCATTTACTTATTTATGTTTATTCATAAACAAAAAAATGTCTCTATTATAACATGAAATAATTTTTATATTTGACTGAAATTACACTGGGTTACAAAAAAATGCTTTTTGCAAGTTGTCTAGGTTTTTTCACCTGAATTAGGACCATTTTGCACCGCTAAATCCAAAAATGACATCTGTTTTTTTCAATCAGGTCAGGTTTTTTTGCTTCAGAGAACTCTTCTTGCCTTTGGTCCACTGACGCAGATACTGAATGACTTGCATACCATGTGTGGCGCCCAAACTTTATCTTGGTCACCAAGTTTAATACCAAAAATAAGATTGGTAAGCACACTTTATGAAACTTGTGACTTGATTCCTGTTAGGTACAATGGTGTATTCACCGCAGATGTAGCAGAATACATCTGGCTTATTTTTGCAAGATCTTCTAGTCGAAGCCATTTCATTCACCTGTAATATTAAAAAAAACATTAATCACAAATTGGCAAAAGTCAAATCTTCAGAACTCGTTTATTGCAAGAAATATGAAAGAATTTTGTATCATATGATGTGAAAATGCCCATAAATGTAAGCAAAACTGTTAAAAAGCCAATATGTAGCATAGTTCAGAAAGTTGACCTGATTGAGCAAAATTAATGTGATTTTTGGATTCAGCACACCAAAATGATCCTAAATCAGCTCAAAAAACTTAAATAATAAATTTGTTGTTGACCAGTGTTGTATTAACTGAAATTGTATAACTGACCAACAGCAGCTACAATATAATAATATGAAACTGACAAATTAACACATACAGTAGTCACTATACTCTTAGCAGAAGCATTAGAATTTTGCAGAAATAAAAATAAAAGCTAAAAAAAAAGAGATTGAAATGATCGTATCAGCAGACAGGGATAAATATGACACCTCCAAATAAATACTCGTATTCTGTTCTTCTACTAAATAACTCATATTAGATTGAAGGTTAAAGGTCACTGTTGTTTACAGCTTGTTGTGCTCCCCCAGGTTTCTACAAAAAAAAAAAAAAAAAACAGAAGTGTGCAGCCCATAGTAGCTGTCAGTGAGGATGGGTGGAAGTGTGAGTGCGAAGGATCGACCGACACCAACACATTGATTTTTGTCAGGAAAAATGGGGAAGAAAATATTCTGAAATATATAAATAAAACAGTCAAATCCACAAGTTTGCATCGTCTGAGACTGTGAAGAGTAAACAACCAAAATGTTTGTCTTCTCCCAGAACATTTTCTACCCTGTTACCTGCTCCAGCCGGTCTGGGTGGGATTAGCGCCACTTTGACCCAGGTGGACCTAAATGACCCACACTGCACCCATTTACCTTAACACTTTATCGGAGAAGTGACTATTTTTGGTAATTTCAGACACATTACAAGACAGACAGCCACAGTTACAGTGAAGAGAGTGAGGCAACAAACGTATGTACCATGAAGTAATGGTTCTAACCCAGTGGTTCCAAACCTTTTTTGACTCATGACCCCATTTTAACATCGCAAATTTCTGGTGACCCCAGACATTCAAAACAGAGACATTTTTTTTGCTAAAATTAATTTGTTTTATGTGTTTCATGTATTAGTTTGCTATACTATGTTGCAAATAGGGATGTAACGATTACCGGTATAACAATAAAATAAAATAAAATAAAATAAAATTGCCAACAGTTAGTATTACTGCTTAAATTCTAATTATCATGATAACAGTGTTTGATTACTGCACTTTTCCAGAGAAAACACCTATGTAAAGATATGCTGTTATGTCAAATATTTGAGTATAGTTTTAATTTATTACTATTTTAATTGCATATACCTAATATCTGGAACCAATATTCACTTTTAAAGTCTTTGAAAAGGTTCGTTCAGCATCTGTGTGTTATTTATGCAATGAATTCTATTCATTTTTCAAATTGGATTTTATATATTTTTTTGTGTTTTCTGACCTTTTATGTTGATATAGTAGATTAAAGTGAAAAAAATAATAGGCAGATGATGTAAATGAAGTTGGGCTGAAAAGAAAGATACCAAACATGGGTATAGTAAACATTTGTTTATATAGTATATAAAGGCAAAATCAAAAGTACTGAAAAACAGCCAAAATAGTCTCAGACCGCAAAGGGTTCACACTTGAATTTTTCTGCCAAGAGAAAGTGCATTGTGCCACTTTAGTTAGTTAGTTAGTTTATGTTTATGTTTATGTTTATGCATTTGGCAGATGCTTTTTTCCAAAGCAACGTACAGGGGATTTTATTTATTTTATTTTATTTTATTTTTTTAAATACAACTTGGTTAAATTATTTCAGTGTGTGTATTAGTACTTTTTAACCATTTTGAGCACAATTTCAACAATACCGTGATAATAATGATAACTGTGATAATTTTGGTCACAATAACCGTGATATGAAATTTTCATATCGTTACATCCCTAGTTGCAAATACACATTAATTTTAGACAACATTTAGGCTATATAATGGATATAATGCACCTTTTTGATGTCTGCTTCTCACTTTCTCTTGGAGATGTCTTCAGGTGGGTGAAGAAATCTTTCCATTCTCTGGTCCGGTCTGGTCTTTGGTCCGGTTTACAGTACTGCGACTGTGCCCAGGCAGGTTGAAGCATAATAACACACACGGTCACATGATCAGGTTAATGAAGATATGCCCTTCAGATATTATATACTGTATTTTATTTGAACTTAAGTTTTATAGGAAGAGTGTGTGGTGTTTTCATTATAATGAAATAGATAGATAGATAGATAGATAGATAGATAGATAGATAGATAGATAGATAGATAGATAGATAGATAGATAGATAGATAGATAGATAGATAGATAGATAGATAGATAGATAGATAGATAGATAGATTGATAGACAGACAGACAGACAGACAGACAGACAGACAGGTAGGTAGACGGGCGGACAGACAGACAGACAGATAGATAGAATCATTAAAAAATATTCTTTATTGTAATTTTTTTTTTTTTTTTATCAATTACTAGAAATTTCAGGCAAACCCATTTGTATTCCAGGCTGTTGAAAAACACTGCCTTATTTTACAGAGTTAGGAACCTTTCCAAGAAAAAAAGAATGATTCCAACACAACCGTGGGTGAGCAGAAAAGCCATGTTAATCATATTATTGTTGATCAGAGCAGAGAGGAATATGTGGATTCTTCCCATAAAACTTAGAATACTTTAAAAAAAAAAAACTTTAACAATCAAAAATGACAAAAGTTGCTTCCATGAGAAAGTTTGATGTCAGCTAAAGGCAGCATCACTTTCCCAAACATATAGTGAAATACAGTCAAAGACAAGCTTGACTCAGATTATTGTGTAAATTAAAATATGTAACACCCTATTATAACATTATGTCAAAATTACATCCATATTATTTTTTATTTTGACCCATAAAGACCCAAACATCCATCAGTGACGAAAACCATCTACTGATCTAAAATGTCTAACACCTGTTGATCCACTAATCCTATCAATACATGTAAATAATTGGTGTAAAATACAGTTTGTCGTCTTTTCACGGTCATCAGATACAACCCATTTGGATGTTCAGAGGCTCTGTAGTTACCATGGAAACACAGTCATCTTCTACAACATTGATTCACCAGTAAAACCCATGGAGTTGGACCAATGACAGTGGAGGGAAATGTTTGGTTTATATTCAGTTAATGATATATTTCACTGCAAATGACACTTTTTCTTTAGTTTTCTGTATTTTTGATATAATAATACTCAATTTTAGTTTGAGCTTTTACAAACATCAACATGATCAGTAAACTAAATAAAGGAAAATACCAGATTTTTACTTAAAAAATACAAAATACTGGGCATAATATTAGAATAAAGGGTGATAAATCACTTAAAAATGAACAAAAATTCACAACATAAAAGTAGCACTGGGTCTCTATGTGTTAAAAGCTGATTGTCTCATTGTAATTCTACTGACTTATATCAAATTAATTTTAAGAAATACTCGTCCCCTTAATTATAATAGTTTTACTGCAATGACTATATATTACAATTATAAACAGATCATTATCAGCCTTTCTAAGCACAAGAACATATTGTAATGCTAATAGTCCCAGTTCTATAGAGACGGAACTGTGTGCCTCAGCATTCTGATTGGGTTTGGAGGAGCATTAGGAGGCCAAGGCCTGAATCTACTAATTAAAACTTTGCATGTAGGAACTAATTGTCTCCCAGAGCCATTTTTCCTAACACATCTTGGGATGAAAATGAATACTAATTTCAAGAAGGCCCAGAATCTGTAATTTAATTAACATTAATAAAACCAGTGCTGAAAGAGTAGTGAACTTTTAACATCCCAATTCTTATTTTTTTTCTCCCCAACATATGCAGAAAAAGAGAGAGCGAAATAAATAAATAAATAAATAAATATAATTAATAAAAGACCTCGGGCACTTTTTTCCCAGACTGACTGGCCTGCAGGTTATTGAAGCGTACAATGAGATGTATCTAACTTTCACATTCAGATGTTTGTGACACTGTTTTTCCTTTTTGCATTTTAACCCATAAAGAGCCAAACATCCACCGTCGACCAAAACCATTTACTGATCTAAACTCTTTAATATCTGTTTATCCATTAATCCTAATAACACATGTAAGTAATGTGTTTGTGTTTTTTTGTTTGTTTGTTTGTTTGTTTTGTTTTTGTTCTTTTTAATTTTTATTAATAATATTTTGTGTTTTAATTTAGTAGCCCAGTTAGCTCAGTGATAATAGCCTAATAATTTATTTAGCTTATTAGAACCTCTGATTATTGCCATAATCTCTGTTTTATCAAGTTTTCATTCACACCTCCATGTGTTGATGTCGTAGCTTGCCTATGCTGTTTTGTTTTGTTTTTTTTTTTTCTCAATTAGGCCACCGGTTCAAACTTTAAACATCATGGCATTATCAACTATACGAGAGTTTTCTTTCTATGTAAAGTACTTAAGGTACAAAAATGGACCATTTCGAAAGGGTACAGAAATGTCTCTCAAAAAAGTACACCCCCAGTGACAAGCATTTGTACCCTTTTAAGTACAAGCTGGTACCTCTATTTTTGAGAGTGTACCCCTTAGCCCACAGGTGTCAAAAATGCGGCCCAGGGGCCAAATCCGGCCTGCGGGATGAATTTCTGAAATGGAAAAATTATACTGAAGATATTAATCAGTGGTGTTGAAAATCATTTTAATTCAGGATTTAATTCAGGTTTTAATTCAGGTGTGTGTATGTCTGCTGCTGTCGTTTATCCTTTTTAATTTGTATAGCACTTTGCGAGGTTTCTCTGTGAATTTTACCTACTTATTTCTCCATTTTTTGCAAGAGCATTATGACGCCACATACAGGCCTGACATTTGTATGACATCGTTTTCAGTAATTTCGTGTGGACGCAGATATTTCCTGAAACGACTCTGTGTTTACAGAGCGCTTTTTTGAAAACGACAAAGAAAAAGATCAGATAGGAAAAGATGCTGTTTCATGTGGACATGGCCTGAACGTCCAAATGGGTCAAATCTGATGACCATGAAAAGATGACAAACTGCATTTTACACCAGTTATGAATTAATGAAGTCTGTATTTCGAGCATGTAGACAGTGAAATCAAAATAAAAATCAACCAACAAAATATAAGTACTGGTACATAAATGATTGATAAGAAAACAATAAATAATAATAGTAATCGTAAATAAATAAATAAATCAATCAATAAATCAATAAATACTACTACTAATAATAATAATAATAATAAAACAAATTAAATGAAATTATACATGCTCGAAAAGGAGTAAGAAGAAGTAAAAACTTATGTACTCCTACCCCCAATTTCTATTCCTTATGATCATTATATAGCTATTATTATTTTGTGTGAATATTAACCCTTTCATGCATAGTGGTCACTACAGTGGACAACTATTCTATATCTGTTCTCTTGTATATTCACGGGTTTTGTTTTTTTAGTTCCATTTCAGCCAACACAGTGGACGCTTATGCATCATCCCATACACTGCAATTCATACTATTACTGTGACTTTGCTGTTCTTGATAAACCTGATCTGCAGTAACATGTTTCAGTGGAAATCAATTGCTAATTGTTATGAGACTATAATTAACAGTTTTCTGAAACAAAAAGTTGTTGTTTTTTTTTTTTTGCATATCATCCTGAGATTCAGCAATGCATTGTGTCCTCTATAGGGGACAAAAGTTTGACAGTTTAACTAAAATGCTGTCCATTGCAAAGGACATTCTATTAAAAAATCAATCAATAAATAAAAATTATTTTAAAAATGTGTCCGAAAAAAGTGTTGCATTATGCAGTTTCCAATCAAGACAATTTTTTTGTGTAAAAAAGCTAAAATTGTCAATTTCCTGGGTCTCAGAGGATATTATCTCCATGAAATGAGTAGTAACTAGTATTTGAGTAGGATAAAATGTGAGAAAACATCATATTAGCTGCATTAAAAATGGTTTTATTTCATAGTTTTCACACAGTATATCACTTTTTGATGATGAGTTTTAAATACATGTTTCTTTGCTTCAAAAATTAAATGCATGGTGTCCAGTTGAGTGGACAGTTTTGTAACTCCACGAAAAATAGGTTCATAAAACAAAAAATCAATTGCATTGTTTTTTTAATGCCTAAAGAGGAATAAAAACACTCAAGAAAAAAATATTGACTAAGGTTCTCATAATTCATGCATGAAAGGGTTAATATCTGGTAGGAAAAGTTGTAAATGAGTATTATCATATTAATGTATATAGGAAAAAGGATGTGTGATATTATTATTATTATTATTATTATTATTATTATTATTATTATTATTATTATTATTATTATTATTATATTAATATTCACAGAAAATAATAATTGCTATATAATGATCATAAGGAATAGAAATTGGGGGTAGGAGTACATAAGTTTTTACTTCTTCCTACTCCTTTTCGAGCACGTATAATTTCATTTCATTTGTTTTATTATTAGTAGTTGTAGTAGTAATAGTAGTAGTAGTAGTTTTTATTTATTTATTTATTTATTTATTTATTATTTATTTTGTTGTTTGTTTTCTTATCAATCATTTATGTACCAGTACTTATAGTTTATTGGTTGATTTTTATTTTGATTTCACTGTCTACATGCTCGAAATACAGATTTCATTCATTCAGAATTGGTTTAAAATGCAGTTTGTCATCTTTTCATGGTCATCAGATTTGACCCATTTGGACGTTCAGGCCATGTCCACATGAAACAGCATCTTTTCCTATCTGATCTGTTTCAAAAAAGTGCTCTGTAAACACAGAGTCGTTTCAGGAAACATCTGCGTCCACACGAAATTACTGAAAACGATGTCATACAAATGTCAGGCCTGTATGTGGCGTTGTAATGCTCTTGCAAAAAATGGAGAAATAAGTAGGTAAAATTCACAGAGAAACCTCACAAAGTGCTTTACAGATTAAAAGGATAAACGACAGCAGCAGACATACACACACCTGAATTAAAACCTGAATTAAACCTGAATTAAAATGATTTTCAACACCATTGATTAATATCTTCAGTATAATTTTTGCATTTCAGAAATTCATCCCGCGGGCCAGATTGGACCCTTTGGTGGGCCGGATTTGGCCCCTGGGCGGCATTTTTGACACCTGTGGGCTAAGGGGTACACTCTCAAAAATAGAGGTACCAGCTTGTACTTAAATGGGTACAAATGCTTGTCGCTGGGGGTGTACTTTTTTGAGAGACAATTCTGATAATTCTGATAATGCCATGATGTTTAAAGTTTGAACCGGTGGCCTAATTGAGAAAAAAAAAAAACGGCATAGGCAAGCTACGACATCAACACATGGAGGTGTGAATGAAAACTTGATAAAACAGAGATTATGGCAATAATCAGAGGTTCTAATAAGCTAAATAAATTATTAGGCTATTATCACTGAGCTAATTGGGCTATTAAATTAAAACACAAATTATTATTAACCCTTTCATGCACGAATTCTGAGAACCTTAATCAAGATTTTTTTTTCCTGAGTGTTTTTATTCTTCTTTAGGCATGAAAAAAACAATGTAATTGATTTTTCTGTTGTTTTTTTTTGTTTTTTGTTTTTTATGAACCTATTTTTCATGGAGTTACAAAAATGTCCACTCAGCTGGACACTGTTTGTTTAATTTTTGAAAGTCAGAAACATGTATTTACTGACATGTATTTACTGTGTGAAAACTATTAAATAAAAGCATTTTTAACCTCCTGAGACCCAGCAATACATTTTTGTCCTCTGTAGGAGATAAAAGTTTGACAGTTTTACTTAAAAAATACTGTCCATTGTAAAGGACATCCTATTAAAATAAATAAATAAATAAATAATTTATTTTTTTTTTTAAATGTCTCGGGAAAAAAAAAAAAAAACAAAAGGAAAAAAAAAACTGTTGTATTACGTAGTTTCCAATCAGGACAATTGTTTAATGGAAAAAAGCAAAAAATGTCACTTTCCTGGGTCTCAGGAGGTCTTCTACTCCATTACAATGGTGCACATTCCACTTGTTAACTTTTATTTTTGGTCATTTGTTAATGGACGAACCATTTGTTTTGTTTTGTTAGAAAGATTTTCGCCAAAAACTCACATGACTCACACGAGTTAAAGAAATTCAACAGAAGGAGAAGGTAAGTTAAGATAAAGATATCTAGGCTAACTCGTAAAAGTAAATAGAAAAGCATGCACAATATCTGCCCCCATAGGAACAGACTAGAAATATTAAAGTGATGGAACCAACAATGATTATTGTGAGGTATATTTGTAACTAGCTGTAATGTTCTCATATATATTCTATATATTTTATTTTAACATTTCATTTATTAATTGTTGAATTTAAAAGAACAATAAATATGATGTTACGCAGGAAGTACTCAGTACTCGAGTGATTTTTCATTAAGTACTTATTTACATTTACTTGAGTAATTATTTGGATGACTACTTTTTACTTGTACTTGAGTAAAATGTTTCTAAAGTAACAGTACTTTTACTTGAGTCTAATTTTTGTCTACTCTACCCACCTCTGGTTGTTGACCAGTGTAAGCTAAGTAAATATAAGGAAAAATACATGATTTACACTGAGAAATGCAAAATACAGAGGATAGTATTACAATAAATGGTGATAAATCACTTAAAGGTTAAATAGAGAGATTTTCTTTTTGAGAACTGACACAAAAGTAGCCCTGGGTCTTTATGGGTTAAGCTGCTATGTAGACTGATTAGTTAATGGCTTAATTTTCCACTGTCTTTTCCTTTCAGTCTTAGTTTTTACAAAGATAATATATTCTGCTTCCCCTTCATTTGATTCTGACTGATAGCTTATAGCCTGCTTGATTACACTCTCTGATTTCTGTAATTATTGCCATTAAGTGTAATCAGAGATATCCCACCTTTAAGTGTTTGTCTGGGTAGAACTATGTCTTACTCATTTGGATAATCATTAGGAGACTGCACAATTAAACAAGATAGTACGAGCATGACTGCAAGTATGAAAATCTACATAATGTTTGAAAATGTCAACGTAGTCTGTTCATTAGATTGTAAATTATTGATCCAAAGAATTTAGATGGAAAAGCTCGTCATTTAGCTAATTACACGACATGTTTGAAAGCTGGTACTCGAGGAGAAATGTAGACTTTTCTAAATCATAAATATTTTATCCTGAGAAGACCCTGCAAATCACTCAGTCGGAAGGGAAAGAAATATGAGTTCCAATAGGATAAAACAGAGGCATTTATGAGCTTTATCACATATCATTCACGTATTATTATGCATTCTGTTTGAATGTAAATGCAGCTGTCTTGATTTGATACAATATGTACCGGGGTCATCAACCTTTACAAAAGAAATTTAAAAAAAGGGAAATAAATAAATGAACAAATAAATAAATACATCACTCTGCATTTTGTTTCAAGGTGGTAACTCTTCAGAAGCATGTTGATGATTATTAGCATTTAAACTTGGCTTTACGTCACAATAACACAATGAATAGTAGGTTTATGAAACTGGACAACAGAAATAAAGAAAATACTTGAGTATTTTTACTGACATGTCTAAAATGTACTTAGAAATAGACTTTGATGAAGGTGAAAACAAAAATTCTTTGCATTTTTTAAGTGATTAACAATTATTTCGTAATGTTTGTTATTGTTGAGGTGTGATCGGACAAAACTGAGGCACAGTGATGTGTGGATTAATACTGAAATATTGATATTTACGATACCAGATCTTTCCTCTCTAGAATCGATTCTCAAATTAAAATATCCATACTTTTGACACTTCGGCCATTTGAGGTAACTGATATCACTAACAGTAGCTAAACTATTGGAATCTTGTCCAAATGATACGCAGCTGGTGGGAACTACTTCTTCTTCCGCCTGGGTAAGTGTGTACTGCATCAAGAAGATGATTAATATGCAAGTTTTCATTTTTATGATAGTTCTTAATAATTAAACAATAATTACTCTCATGTCTTGTATTCTTTATGATGTTATAATGTGAAAATCACTATTTATTTATGTATTTATGAATTTTTTTGATTTTCCAGATGTGTATTTGTACAAAGGATTGGTATCGGATCAGTATCGCCGATACCAGCTTAAACTTTACTCGGTATCGGATTGGAAAGGAAATCTGTGGTATTGAACATCACTACTGAGGCATTTATTACCTTTATCACACAGAGAATATCACTCACATCATGCTTTCTGTTTTAATATAAATGCACGTGTCTTAGCTAAAGAAGGTCTTACAAAGGCTATGATACAATATCAGTTTTTACAAAAGAAAGGAAAAAGAGAAATAAATAAATGAACTAATAAATAAATAAATCACTGGGCATTTTGTTTCAAGTTGGCAACTCTTCGGAAGCATATTGATAATTATTAGCACTTTATCTTTGCTTTACATTGGAATAACACAATGAACAGTAGGTTTATGACATTGTACAACAGAAATAAAGAAAATACTTAAGTTTTTACTGGTATGTGTAAAACTTACTTAGAAATAGACTTTGGATGATGGTGAAAAATGAAAATTCTGTGCATTTTTTAAGTGATTATCAATTATTTCCTAATGTTTGTTATTGTTGAGGTGTGATCGGACACTGCATCAAGAAGATGATTAATATGCAAGTTTTCATTTTTATGATAGTTCTTAATAATTAAACAATAATTACTCTCATGTCTTGTACTCTTTATGATGTTATAATGTGAAATTCACTATTTTTTTATTTATGATTTTTTTTTATTTTCCAGACATGTATTTGTACAAAGTATTGGTATTGGATCGGTATTGCCGATACCAGCCTAAACTTTACTTGGTCCTGGATTGGAAAGGAAATTTGTGGAACAGTAGGTGACGGGTGGAGCATCAGACCAAAACACTCAATAACAACATAACCATTATTTAGGGGCTGACACTGAGCTTTTCAAATATGAATATTCTGTCTGGACTACTACTGTCTGATATCAGTATTTGAAAAGAACAGGTTTCCTTAATGTCTGGTGACAGTCAAGGCCATTTTATGATTACCGGGAATATAAATCCTACATACAGCACCTTTAAATGTTAAAAAGAAGTTTTTATTCTGTGTATAATTTGCAGATGAACAATGTAAGGGTAGCTTTAGACCTACAGTAGTGATAATGATGATTTCCTGTGTTCTTTATTTATTGATTCAATTATTTATTTGACAAAACCACAAGATGCCACTCAAGAACAGGTAAATATCCACATCTTGCTGAGGGGCCACAGGCTGCAGACCCCTGGAACAGACCACACCTTTGGTCTATTGGAGACTCTTGGACCTGGCAGAGGAGATACCATGATCAGAAGGTGGTGGTTCACCTAGGGCAGGGGTGTCAAACTCATGTTTGTTCAGGGGCCACATTCAGTCAAATTTGATCTGCAGTGGGCCGGACTAGGAAAATAATAACATAATAATATATAAAAAATGTCAACTCCAAACTTTCCTCTATGTTTTAGAGTGAAAAAGTAAAATTATGTAATGAAAATGTTCACATCTACCAACTATCCTTTAAAACAATGTGAATAACATGAACAAACTGAAATTTCTGAAGAAAACTAAGTGCAGTTTTAACAATATTATGTCTCAGTTTATCATTCACACATGTAAATTACAACCTACAGATCACAGTGGATCAACAAATACACAAAACATTTAATAACAGGCAGAATATTAATAAAATTACACTTCAGACATTTCAAAATGTTCATAGTTGTTGAGGTTATTCGTGTTTTTGTGAAATGTTAGTTTGTTTTAGTGTAAATACAGTAAAAAGGCATGAAAATGTTTACATTTACAAAGGGAAAAATTTGGAGTTGTGAGTATTCATTTGTTATTATGACAGTATTTTCCTGATCACAGGACACAGCATTATAAAAATAGCTTTGTTCCTGTCGTCGTCACTGAGCTCAATAAGAAATAGTGACATTGCACTTTACGAACTTATTTAGTTATTTATTCCATTTCTTTGCTCTATTTATTTTTATTGTGACTTCAAATTTTAATTTTTTTTAAATTTTTTAATTTTATGTTCTTACCCTGGTTTTTATCCCAGATTGTTTTTATTTTATCTTTTCTGGTTTTTATTGTGTTTTTATTGCATCTTGTTTTTATTTATTTGATCTTATTTATTTTATTCTTTTACTTATCCATGCTGCTATACCGATGAATGGTGGAACACTGAACACTTTTTGTCCTGTCTTTTTGTCCTGTTTGTAATCGTGATCAAGTGCCTGTCTTGCATGTTCAATGTATGTGTTGTTGTAATGCCAAGGCAATCACCTAGACTGCAAAACAAATCTACCTACGGGTATAAATAAAGTAACCTTGACCTTGACCTTGATCTGACCCATTGGAGATTAACCCTTTCATGCACGAATTATGAGAACCTTAATCAAAAATTTTCCTGAGTGTTTTTATTCCTCTTTAGGCATGAAAAAAACAGTGCGATTGAAAATTTTCTTCTGAAAAATAAAAAAAAACAAAAAAACAAAATAAAAAAATAAAAAAAATACCTACAAAAAATAATAATAATTAAAAAAAAATCTTATGAACCTTTTTTTCATGAAGTTGCAAAAATGTCCACTCAGCTGGACACCACACGTTTAATTTTTGACTCACAGAAACATGTATTTACTGATAAATTGTGTGAAAACTATGGGGAGGGCTTGTGATTCTGGGGGTTTATGCTCAGGAGAGATCTACATAATGTTACCAATTCATGTCAGAAAAGATATGTAGTGTCTTAAAACTTTAATAAAGATATGTGTAAAAAAACAAACAAACAAACAAAAAAAAACAGAAAGAACAAAATCCATGAATATAGAAGAGAACAGCTGTAGAATAGCTGTCCACTGTAGTGACCAGTATGCATGAAAGGGTTAAATTAGTCTGAATGTGGAACCTGAACTAAAATGATTAATATCTTCAGTGTAATTTTGGCATTTCATCAATTTCATTTCATCCCAGGGCCCGGATTTGGCCCCTGGGCCGCATGTTTGACACCTGTGACCTAGGACAAGGTTCAACCACTGCACACTGGTTGTACTGACTCCCTGCGAATTCCCCAAATCTGGAAATTTCAACTGCGCAGTTTCTGGTAGAGGCTCGTTGGTCTAGGGCAGTGTTTCTCAGCCTTTTTTTTGACCAAATGCCCCCTCACGTCATCATGAGTCTTTGTTTGTAAAGTTAAAATCTAAATTTCTATCTATTTACAAATTATAATTTTTTTTGCACATAAGACTCAGTAGATGTACATCCTGTTATTTTCACACAGTAGCTGCTGACTGTCTTCTACACTTTATTATTAACATTGCACTGTTGTCATATCTGCTGCTGTTTAGTTCTATTATGCATCTCCTCACCCATAACCTGCTACTGTAAATAGACTGACATGTTGTTGGAGCCATTTGTATTATTTATTAATATTTTGGATAATGGTAAATCAAAATAAGGCAAATGGTCATATTGATTAATGAATTATGATTGATTTCATATTGTTTTCAGCTGCTCACGCCCTCCTCCTGATCGGACCGTCCTCCTCCTGTGATTAGGGCAGGGATTAAAGTTCTCCGTCACCACGACGGATTTCCGTCAAATGGAAAAACTGAGGGGGGAAAAAAGTCATATTGAAGTAACTTCCACACGTGTTTCGCGAAGTCCAGTCGGCACCGCGATCCTGTCCTGGGTCTGCAGGTGTTTAACACAGGCACAGGCACAGGGGGCTGATAGGTTTAACAGTGATGATAATAAGATGACTTCTTTATTTTTATGTCGGGAGGACAGATTGATGACTATTTATCTTTGGAAGGAAACGCTGCTCATTCTGTGCCTCAGAAACACATGGACAAGTTCAGCTTTACCGAAGTTCAGCCTCCAGACGCTAACTTTAGTTTAGTGCTAACAAGTAGCTTTCATTATGAAAGAACCACAGCGAAAAGGGAAGAAGACAGAACTGATCTACATGGACCTTCATGTTTGGGTTCATAGCTTATCTCCTCTTGCCGGTAAATGACTAGTGTGTGTGTCTATGTGTGTATGTGCCCTTCCCGTGCATGCGGATGTGCGCGCCGCGGCCTTACGCGGTTACACGCCCGACTGCATAAGTGCTTTATTTGGACCCGTTTAGCATCTTATTTCTATCTGTGTGGTACAGTACGAAGATAAAACTGAATGAATGAGTAACACCCTTGGTATTTGCAAAGCCACTGTATTTTAAATACCCTCAGAGAGGATCTGGAACGGAATATAATTTCTGTTTCAGTTGACGTAATTTCAGTTGAAGTGAAAGTGAAAAGTTCTACTAATGTGTCATGTGTCTCTGGAAAAAAACAGAAGCGTACATCCGGAATGACCAAGCTTGAAACTTTTGGTTTCAGTGCCAAAAAGCAGAAAAAATAAAAGATTAGTTGGTTAGGGTTACATTTACACAGACATTTTCCCCAAAATTCATGTGCTGTTGGAGTTGGAGTTATGTTTTAGGAGTTCCTAAATTGTTAAATAAAAAGTTTTTCACTCATTTTTTGCAGTAAGGTTTTCTTCTAGTTATTTTCACTTGCTTCAAAGGTTTTCATACCCTTTAAAATTAACCAGAGAGCACCAAAATTGACCTGAAGCTTTAAAAATTTTCTGGGGGAGGACCCCCAGACCCACTCATGACATTTTTTCTATCCATGTTACTAATCTTCTACACCTGTACACTCTCCCATTCAGTGTGTTTTACAGTATTGCCAAATTTGACTATATAAACTTGTACGCTATAGTAGTATTGTATTGCATCATTTTTAATAGTGGCCAATGATTTTGACCAAAAGAAAATTTTCAGTCAGATGAAAAATTTTTGCTTTAATCCCTGGATTAGGGACAGAGGACAGCTGGTTCAGGCCTTTTGTCTGACCGTCATGAGGAAGGAGTGAGACAGTTTATCTTCCACTAAATATGCTATATCTGCTCAAGAAGTTTTTTGTTTGATTATTGTGAAGTTGACGTCAACCACGGAGAATATTTTTGTTGGTGAAAATAAATTTTAATCATTTTTTTTAATGTAGAAATATCTCTGCGAGTGCTTATTAAGGAATGTAGTGAGTCATAGACCTCCTCCTCAGACTACTCTACAATTTTTATTTTTTACCCTTTTTCTTTTTGAATGCAAAAGTAGCCGTAACACATGTACACGTCTGCTGCAGTTACCTCCCCCAAGTGTAACGACGAAAGACTGGGATTGTCTCTGTCAAGTCACCATATATTTTTTATTAGTAAGTTTTTATTTTTATCAATTACTAGGAAATTTCAGGCGACCCCATGCGGGTTCCCAACCCCAAGGTTGAAAAACACTGGTTTAAAGACCTGGAATAAAGGATCAAATCTAATGCTAAATGGTTAAATCTGTAAACTATCAAATGTAGGCATGACAGATGCAGGGGGAGGGATGAAAAAAAGCTAATAACGTCTCATCACAAAGCAATTTCTAATGCATTCATGCTCTGACTGGTGATATATGAGAGTGTATTGAAGGGTGGAGTGTTCCTTTAATGACCACAGAGCATTATCCAGCACACACCAACTTGTAATGCAGTTTACAGCAATGTTTCAATCACTGGCTTTTAATTTGCTCTCCAGATTTGTCCATCCATTCTTCCACAGATGATAATAAGTCCCTCTTGCTATCTCACTCACTGCCGGTGGAAAACGATCTGACGAGACAATTAGACGGAGAACGCAGGCTGGTTTCAGTCATGTGTTGTGCAGGATTAGTAATGAGGAACATGGCAGGACAGTAATTTGACAGGGGATAAGCTTTCAGCCACTCGGCTCGTCTCCTCTGCTCGCCATGACAGTTCCGTTAAGTTCCAGTAATTAATTTGTCACTGTTTATTTGTGGAACTGAAGGGCCAATCCTCCGCAGTCATACACTCTGTGCATGTGTGAGTGTTTAGAATTTTAGAACGGTACAAACTCATTTATTTGAACCCTGGGAGAATGAAGGTCGATTGGAAATTTCACAGTATTTTTTTGCAACAGCAATACATGCTGTCAGCACACAAACATGATTGTAATACTTATTGAATGCACAAATGGCTGTGTGTGTTTTGCATATTTATTGGCAGCTCAAATAAAACACCTGACAGTTAGGGGTGTTAGAAAATATCGGTTCTGCAGTATATCACGATATTTCATTTCACAATACTGTATCGATATGAAAAAGTACTGTATCGATATTTTTAGGTATTTATTCAAATGCAGATATTATGGAGGTTCATTTTAGTTTTTTGGTTTTCTTTATTGTTTCTATCTTATTTATTGTTATGTAACACTGTTTTATTAAATAATGGTTATTTGAATCATCCTAAAAGCACTTTTTACTGTCTGAGAGGCAGATGTTAGTTCCTTTGTTGGGCTTGCACAATAATAATGTTCTGATGTTAGTTCTGAACTAATAGAATATGAACATTTGAACAGGATCTTAAACTGTAATGTCTGTGAAACAGAATTTAAGTTTGAACACAGGACCATTTGCTGATATAGCATTAGATCCTGTTCTGATAAAAAAAAAATATATATATATGTTTAGTATTTGTGCATATTTCTGATGTAATTCAATTCTTCCAGGAAAAAAAAACATTTTAAAAAAAGAAACAAACAAAAAATTGACTTTTTAACAGTATCATGATATATCGTGATATATCGTATCATGATCCTTGTATTGGGATTTGTATTGTATCGCCACATTCTTGCCAATACACAGCCCTACTTACAATAGACATTTAACAGCGAGTTTATGACTAAAATGCTAAATAGAAAAAAATCATCACAACCGGACAAAGGTAATAATACATGAGTCACAAGTGTCACATTGTACAGCATCCCATAAGTATTTTACGTACGCCTAAAAGACATGAGTATTCTTTGAACAATTGCCTTTTCCTCAGTTAACTCATCATGTTTTGTATCTGAAAATTATGTTGTAATTTTAATATGGATGTTCCTTTATGAATTGCCTAAATCAAACTCAAACATTCAAGATTTTTATTACCTCCGTCAAGTAAAACGGTGGAGATTTTGTTTTCATCAGGGTTTGTCCGTCTGTCTGTTAGCAACTCAAAAAGTTATGAACGGATTTTCATGAAATTTTCAGGAAATGTTGATTCTGGTACAAGGAACAAATGATTAAATTTTGATGGTGATGGAGGGGGGAGACTGATCTGCCTTAAGGGGGGGTCTGCGCTCTCCAAGTGTTTTTCTATTTGTCAGTGCACAGAGCGTAGAGAATTAAGATACTGTTTCTCTCTCAGCTTGTTAACCTGTTTAACCCTGACCATATTTTCAGGGGAAAAACACTAAAAAGACATACCCAAAGTAAATGAAGAATTACTGTACTTCACAATAATAAGGTTCATATGGATGTTCTTGGTGTCTATGGACATTTACAGACCTCACAGAATCTATTCCCATTGTCTAAAATATTGTGTCTATTACTATGCCTGAGTAAACTGTAACAAACTAAAAGAGAAATTAGAATTTTTTATCCTCGCCTGTTTTTTTTCGGCTGGATTGACGATAATATGCATAAATTAATTGTTTGTGTCGGAGATTTTTAATAGCGTATATTTCACCCCACAAAGATTAAAAATCATGTTTGAACATTAAAGTTTGCACTAAAATACACTTTTGATGTACTTTTATTAATATTAGGGTCTAAACTTTGAGCAAAAGTTGAAAAAAACATCCATTGTCCTGATTTATTATATTTTTATAGTAGATGAACATTAATATAATTTTTCGGCCCGCGGGCAGGCTGATAGGGCTAAAGAGGTTTTAAATGTCATGCATTAAAAAAAGGTACAAATATATAAGAATAAATAAGCTGTATAAAGAATTAACTAGAAAAACGCAGACCTCTTCCAAGGCAGATCAGTGCCCCCCCCACACCCAATCACCACCAAAATTTAAACATTTGTTCCTTGTGTCAGTATCAACATTTCCTGAAAATTTCATGAAAATCTGTCAATAACTTTTTGAGTTATCTTGCTAACAGACAAACAAACAAACAAACAAACAAAGAAAAGCACTCAGAGAGCACAGACCTCCGCCAAGGCAGATCAGTTGGCCCCCCCCTCCGCCACCGATCACCACTAAAATGTAATCATTCATTCCTTGTGCCAGTATCAACATTTCCTGAAAATCCATCCATAACTTTGAGTTATCTTGCTAACAAATGGTAAAGCGGGCAGCTGCTGCCAGGCCCTACTGGGAGCAACTTAGGATTCAGTGTCTTGCCCAAGGACACTTCAACATGTGGACAGTCAGAGCCAGGATTCGAACTGCTGACCCTTTGGTCATTGGACAACATGCTCCACCAACTGAGCCACAGCCGCCCATATCAAATTAACAAATGCACGCAAGCAAACACACAAAGCAAGGTGATCACAATACCTCCTGGCAGAGGTAACAAACAAACAGATAAGACGAGTTCAGGATGCACTTGGTCTCAGTTTAAGAATTTATTCTGATCACATGTGAAATATAAAAGCCAGCGCTGGTCTCTCTGGACAAGAGCCCCGAATACAGGGTGTAGTTGACAATTATCTTCTTCACCCCGAACAATGGGTTGGACTTCGCAGCGTCATCTGACTCCGTCTTCTGATTGGACCTCACCTGTTGACGTGACTTGCCAACCGTCAGTTCACGTCTTGTTGCTGGGATGTGCAACGCAAAGTGTCATGACTGTTGTTTTTGACGTGGATCTATTGGAATGCGAGGTCCTAGCTTCTGTAGCCACAACATCTTCTTCAGTGAGCAGAACTGACCCTGAATCTGATCAGTACTGGTGTCCATGAGTTTACTGGGAGACAAGCTTCATCAGTAGAAAAATATGTGACATTTTAGAGCAGTTCAGAGCACGACTGTAATTATTCTGTAATTATTCTTCATTTTGTAGTACAGGGTGTCCATAAAGTCTCTTTAGAATTTAATAAATGTATTACAAAAGCAAATGAATAGATAAATCTGTGGAAATTATTACAAAATGAAAAGTAGATGTTGAAGTTTTTTGCCTCATTTAATTCTCCTGTATATGGAGAGCATTAGTTGTATGAAGCACATCCAGATAGTATTGGTTTGACTGGAATGCTTTCATGTGTTGTTCAGTGGTATTTTATTTTTAGTGTGCAGTTCATGCACTAGTGTCTGAAGGCAGCGTTCATCTTCCTGGGCTTAAACGTGGCTCTGGGTTCAGTCCATGGGGAGTGTTGAAACAGATCTCACATGGTCATGGACAAAGGAAGCAAACAACAAGGTGCAGTGGACCCTAGGCCTTTAGACCAAGCCCCTTGCATGATGATCCATTTCCCCTCTGTACTCCTGTTAGTAGTACGCTGCCAAATGTGAATAACATGGATTTTAATACAGTATTTTTTTTTACCTTCTGACTTTTCATTTGCAGGTTAAAGCTATACTGTATGATGTGGCATTTTTACACTTTTCTTTTGTCATCTTGAAATGCTCCTAATAAGCGTGTGTCAAACTAAAATGTAAAAGAAATCCACCAGGTTTTGAAACTCAAAAATGTTTAATTCTCAAATATTTCTGATAAAATTCTGACCGATCATTTTATTCGGTCGGAATGAAATAATTGGCTGAACCTGGCTGAGCCTCCTGTCAATCATCCATTACGGACATCCAGCATCCGATCCATTATCGTCGTCCCCGCTTCCGATATGGGTACCTCTGAATCTGACGCTTAACCAGCGCCGCTCCTCCTGTCACTGACCACAGTCTAGTGTCTAAGGACGTGTATGGATAGAACTCAAATGCACATGTGGAAGGAAAAAACAGATTTATGAACAGAAACAATGACTAACGGGAACAAACAGGAGTCCGATGAATGAAGGCTCCCAGTCCGCCATCGTATTGATTTTAAAATTTTAATGTTTGTTTTTAAAGTTTGAATGGTCTAGCTCCCCCATATTTATCTGAGATTTTAACAGTTCACTGCCCCACCTTAGCCCTCCGATCATCCTCCCAGATGGTTTTGGATGATCCCAGGTCCCGATACAAACTGTGGGGTGATCGTTCATTTGCTGTTGCTCCTCCAAAACTGTGGAACTCATTGCCTCCTGACTTGTGAGTCCTCACTGACCTCCCCCTGTTCAAGTCCAGGTTAAAGACTCATCTGTTTAGACTGGCTTTTAACCCTTAGCACTGAGACACTATTAGGTTTGAATCTGTGGTCTTTTTTATCAATGTGTGTTGTGTCCTATTGTTTTATGCCTGTTTATGGTACCTGATTAACCTGTTTTTTATCTTATAATTTAATCATGCTTTTAGAAGTAAAGCACTTTGGGCTTCGCTATGTTGTTGTAAAGTGCTCTAGAAATAAACTTTGATTTGATTTTGATTTGAAGGATGGAGATAAAAGTCCGGAAGTCTGGTGGACTGGACTAAACAGACAGGTCTGCACAATCTCAGATTTTATGACCGTGGGACTCATACAGGTACGTGTATTTGGTGTCATTTAACCCTTTCATGCACAGTGTTCACTCCAGTGGACAGCTGTTCAAAGCTGTTCTCTTGTATATTCATGGGTTTGGTTGTTTCAGTTCCATATCAGCCAACACAGTGGACACTAATGCACCATCCTATACACTGAAATTCATACCATTACTGTAACTTTGCTGTTCTACATAAACCTGATATGCACTAACATGTTTGAGTATAAAAAAAAAAAAAAAAAAATTGGCAATTGTTACTAGACTGTAGTTAACAGTTTTGTTTTCTGTTTTTTTAAGCAAAAAGTTGTTTTTTTTTTGCATATTATCTCCATGCAGGTATGTTAAAATGTGAGAAAACATCAGATTAGCAGTATTAAAAGTGTTTTTATTTCATAGTTTTCCTACTGTATATCAGTAAATGCATGTCTCTTTACTTCTAAAATGGAACGCATGGTGTCCAGCTGAGTGGACATTTTTGGAACTCCATGAAAAATAGGTTCATAAAAAAAATCCATCAAATTATAATTTTTTTTTCAATGGCTAAAAATGAATAAAACACTCAGGAAAAAAAAATCTTGACTAAGGTTCTCATAATTCATGCATGAAAGGGTTAATGTAGGATGATGTAGGATGATGCTCCTGGAGGATTCTGTTGGGTTTCTGTAAATTGGCTCAGAGTCTGGTTTTGACCAACTCTATATATAAAGTGTCATGAGATAACTTTTTTGTTGTGATCTGGTGCTATAAAAATAAAATTTGATTGAGTGATTTGATTGGTTTTCCCCTGTAAGTCGCTTTGGAAAAAAGCATCTGCCAAATGCATAAACATAAACAACATGATAAATGTATGGACTATGAAACCTCAAATGTCCACGAAAAATTTGCAGAGGCCGCTCGTTCACAGTGCACGCACCCATCGCCTGGACACCTCATCTCCGTGGTGCAGTGAAGACACTAACCCAGCGTTGCACAGACCAGACCCTTAAATACAGGGTCTACTGATGAAACAGGAGCTGTGGCAGGTGGATGATGCATCTTATTACTGAGGGAGGGGTCCACGGACACGCCAAAGTGAACCGGACCTCCCCCTCCACCTCCACTTCCACCACGTGCATCAGGGGAGAGGAGGAAAGCATTAAGGCTGTTTTCTGCTTACCATGTCAGCGAGCTCCGCACAGCTTCATGCAGCCAATTGACATTATTTTCACACCCACGCCCTTTCGTATGGCTCATCTTAAACGGAAACTTTCCGCTTCGCGCAACTCAAAAAATTTGTCAGAGACGCACGGACAACATGGCCGACATTCAGGAGCTCCTGGTGGTAGAAGTACAGAAGTACAGGCACTTGTATGATTCGTCACACTGGGACAACCGTGTGGTGAACAATTCATGGAAGGAAATTGCAGCTACAGTCGGCAAAGAGGAAGAATGGGCAAAGAAAAACTGGAAAAACATTCGGGACAGATATGTGAAGGCAAAAAAGACCACCAAAGCGATAAGTGGAGACCCTGGGGGGAGCCCAAACGTCCCACGGATTCTGAGAGAGTTCAGCTGGTTCTCGAATGTTTGGGTTGTTATGGAAATTTTCTTCTTCTCTAGTTTTTTACTGTGATAGACATGTGTTTGTGGCACACTACCCCCTGCAGTTTGGGAATAGACGCCGCCCGGAGTATAAAAACACCACACACTCTCGTGCCGACTCCCCGCATCTATTTTCCACACGTCACGTTCATGCGGCAAGAATAAACCAGCCTTTCCAGCTCAGGCAGGGGGAAGTGGGCGGGGCTTTGTAGGGAGGCGGGTTGTTCATGTTCAAACTTTTACTAAGTGCTGTGAGAAATGCCACATCGGCAGGTGGAGCTTTAATCAACTGAAAAACCCAGAGAAATCCTATTGAATCATGGCTTCATTCATAATCCTATTTTTTCTCAGTGCTCTGTTTGCAAAAAGAATAGTTTGAGGAGTATAAGAACATCCTTCATGTAACATGTACTGACACCTGAATATGTTGATGAATTGCATTGGATATGAATTCAACTTCAAACTGATGTTCGTGCCTGTGAATCTGACCTTAGCATAGGCTACATGCATAAGCTATAAACCTGGTATGACTCGCTGAAAGTACAGACGGAATAAGGCTGAATATTTCCATGGCGCAGTGGCAGGATCGTCGTTCTACCTCCTCTATCTGTGCATCATTACTTTGAAAGTCCCCTTTGTTACGTGAAAGAACAAACAACCTCCGAGCTGCAGCTGCAGCCTGAAAACGCTAAGTTTTTACAGAGACGTGTCTGTATACATGTTGTTTTTGTTTTGTTTGGATCTAGTCATTTTAACACTATGCAATGCTACCCCATGCATGCATATTTGTTGAAAACAACTTCTCTCCCGACAGTTTCACATGTGCACTGCTGCAGTCAACACTGCACTTTGATAATAATAATAATAATAAACTTTATTTGTATAGCACCTTTCATACAGAAATTGTAGCCCAAAGTGCTTCACATTGATTGAAAAAATACAATATTAAAATACATTAAGATTTGATTATACATCAAGAAATAAAATGAAATTTGAGAGAAATACAATAAAATAAAAATAAAATAAAAACAGCGCACATTAAAATATTTGATTATACATAGAATTTTTGGGTGCAAGAAATAAAATGAAATTTGAAATACAATAAAATAAAAAATAGAAACAGAAATACAATAGAATAAAATAAAAATAAAAACAGCGCACATTCCTGGTTCCTGAATTGTGACCCCATTTTTATCTCCTTTCAAAGGCTAATGAGAATAAAAATGTTTTTAATTTGGTTTTAAATATATTCAGTGAACTGGCTTCTCTAATGTCTTTTGGAATTGTATTCCATAACTTTGGTGCATAGTTAGTAAAGGCTGCGTCCCCCATTTTCTTTGTAATATTTCTGGGAGTCGCTAGTAACCCTGCGTTTGATGTCCTCAGTGTTCTAGTTTGTACATAATTGATCAGTGAGTTTGCAATGTAACTTGGTCCGGTTCCATTTAGAGCTTTATACGTGAGGAGTAGTATCTTAAAATCAATTCTGTAGGTTACCGGTAGCCAGTGCAGGGAAACCAACACTGGAGTAATGTGCTCTCTCTTCTTGGTTTTGGTTAATAACCTAGCTGCAGAGTTCTGAATCAGCTGAAGTCTGTCTGTGGTGCTTTTTGGGAGACCTGTGAGGAGTGCATTACAGTAGTCCAGTCTGCTGGAGATAAAAGCATGGACCAGTTTTTCAGCATCCTTTCGATTTATAACCGGTATTACTTTGGCTATGTTTCTGAGGTGGAAGAATGATAGTTAACAGATGATTCATAGACAGTGAGAAAAACTTAAAATAAGGAGTTTTTTTCAGTAATAATAATAATAATAATACAAGAACTATATATATAAAATACAAGAAAAACACATGTAATGTCAAAGGAACATATGTTTTAGAACATTAGACCAGTGATTTTCAACCTTGGGGTCGGGACCCCATGTGGGGTCGCCTGGAATTCTAGTAGTTGATCAAAAAAAACCCAAAAAACTTACAAATAAAAATATATGGTGAGTTGACAATCCCAATCCATAAAAGACATGACAAACTGTGAAGCTGAAACTGCAGCACTGTGGTTCTGTTTATCTGTCAAATGTTCATTGTGGTCAGTTTCAGATGCTGCAGCTCTTTCATAATTCATAGTTTGAGTTCTTGTTTCTTCAGTATTAATTATCCTCCTTGTAAATCCAAGCTGGACTGACTGTACATATCTTGACCAAGGAAAATAAAATTCTCACTTTGTGCAGTAATCTACACCTGGCTTTGCTGCCTCCGTCCATAATAATATACATTATATAGACTAAATGTCATCTAAAATTCACATTTATTTGCAACATAGTATAGCAATCTATTACATGATCAAAAACAAATTAATTTTAGCCAAAAAAAAAAAAAAAAAAAAAGTCTCCATTTTAAATGTCTGGGGTCACCAGAAATTTGTGATGTTAAAATGGGGTCAGGAGCCAAAAAAGGTTGGAAACCACTGCGTTAGACTAACATCAGTGCTGCTCCAGACCCCTGTCCACATCCACATTATCCCTTTGAACATCATTCCTTACATTAGTACCATTACTTCATGGTACCTAACAAAGCAGGTCCACTCACTGTTCATGCAGAGGTGGACCTTACAGACCCTGTAGACCACATTGGACCTGAGATTGTTGACTCACTGTCCTCACTGGAACTGTTGTTGTCACTGTCTTGTAATGTGTGTGGAAATGACCAAAAGTGTCACTTGACCGATAAAGGGTTAATTACTTTTCACCATACACTTATTTGCAAAAAAAAAACAATCTAATTTCTTGTAAACTTTGTCATGTGCTAACATTTCACTTTCATCTATGTTTAACCCTTTCATGCATGAATTTGGAGAACCTTAATGGGTCAAAACACAGTAATGTCCCGTCAGAGAGCGAACTTTAATTGATTGCCATTCCAACATTCATTTCAATATAAAGTAGCTCCTTGTTTTGGATAATCCCTTATGGTCCAACTAAAGCTAAAATGAATTTAAAAATAACAATGTGGGTCAAATTGTCTCTAAAATATCCCTTCAGAGAGATTTTGAATACTGTTTTTTGACCCTAATCAAGATATTTTTCCTGAGTGTTTTTATTTCTCTTTAGGCATGAAAAAAACAGTGCAATCAAAAAAATTTTTATGAACCTATTTTTCATGGAGTTGCAAAAATATCCACTCAGCTGGACATCATGCATTTAATTTCTGAAGCAAAGAAACACGTATTTACTGATACACTGTGTGAAAAGTATGAAATCAATAATTTTAATGCTGCTAATCTGATGTTTTGTCACATTTTAACACACTCAAATAGTAGTTATTACTCACTTCATGGAGATATTATGCAAAAAAGACTTTTTTGTTTAAGAAAAATGGTTAATTATAGTCTATTAACAATAACAAGCAATTCATTTACACTCAAACATGTTAGTGCAGCTTCCCCTTGAACTACCTTAAGTCTCTGGATGTGCAGGGACTGTCTTGGTTGACACGTCTCTGTAACATCGCGTGGCAGTCAGGGACAGTACCTCTGGATTGGCAGACCGGGGTGGTGGTTCCCCTTTTTAAGAAGGGGGACCGGAGGATGTGCTCCAACTATAGGGGGATCACACTCCTCAGCCTCCCGGGGAAAGTCTATTCCAAGGTACTGGAGAGGAGGATCCGACCGATAGTCGAACCTCGGATCCAGGAGGAACAATGCGGTTTTCGTCCCGGTCGCGGAACGCTGGACCAGCTCTATACTCTCCATCAGGTGCTCGAGGGTTCATGGGAGTTCGCCCAACCAGTCCACATGTGTTTTGTGGATCTGGAGAAGGCATTCGACCGTGTCCCTCGTGGTATCCTGTGGGGGGTGCTTCGGGAGTATGGGGTCCGGGGCCCTTTGCTAAGGGCAGTCCGGTCCTTGTATGACCGAAGCAGCCTGGTTCGCATTGCCGGCAGTAAGTCAGACCTGTTCCAGGTGCATGTTGGTCTCCGGCAGGGCTGCCCTTTGTCACCGGTTCTGTTCATAATTTTTATGGACAGAATTTCTAGGCGCAGCCAGGGGCCGGAGGGGGTCCGGTTTGGGGACCACAGGATTTCATCTCTGCTTTTCGCAGATGACGTTGTCCTGTTGGCCTCATCGAACCTGGACCTTCAGCGTGCCCTGGGGTGGTCTGCAGCCGAGTGTGAAGCGAGCGGGATGAGGATCAGCACCTCCAAATCCGAGGCCATGGTTCTCGACCGGAAAAAGGTGGTTTGCCCTCTCCGGGTCGGTGGGGAGTCTTTGCCCCAAGTGGAGGAGTTTAAGTATCTTGGGGTCTTGTTCACGAGTGAGGGAAGGATGGAGCGTGAGATTGACAGACGGATCGGTGCAGTGTCTGCAGTGATGCAGTCGCTGTATCGGTCGGTTGTGGTAAAGAAGGAGCTGAGCCGAGAGGCGAAGCTCTCGATTTACCGGTCAATCTACGTTCCTACCCTCACCTATGGTCATGAGCTTTGGGTCATGACCGAAAAGACAAGATCCCGGATACAAGCGGTCGAAATGAGTTTCCTCCACAGGGTGGCTGGGCGCACCATTAAGGATAGGGTGAGGAGCTCAGTCACCAGGGAGGAGCTCGGAGTAGAGCCGCTGCTCCTCCGCGTCGAGAGGGGCCAGCTGAGGTGGCTTAGGCATCTGTTTCGGATGCCTCCTGGACGCCTCCCTGGGGAGGTGTTCCGGGCATGTCCCGTCGGGAGGAGACCTCGGGGAAGACCCAGGACACGTTGGAGAGACTATGTCTCTCGGCTGGCCTGGGAACGCCTCGGGGTCCCCCCGGAAGAGCTGGAGGAGGTGTCTGGGGAGAGGGAAGTCTGGGCATCCCTGGTTAGACTGTTACCCCCGCGACCTGGCCCCGGATAAGCGGAAGAGAATGGATGAATGGATGGATGGATGGATGGATGGATGTTAGTGCAGATCAGGTTTATCAAAAACAGCAAAGTTACAGCAACAGTATGAATTACAGTGTATGAGGTGATGCATAAGTGTCCACTGTGTTGGTTGATATGGAACCAAAACAATAAAATCCATGAATATACAAGAGAACAGCTGTAGAAAAACTGTCCACTGTAGTGACAGTTTTTATGTAGTTCTATGTAGTTCTCATAATTCATGCATGAAAGGGTTAACCCTTTCATGCATGAATTATGAGAACCTTAATCAAGATTTTTTTTTCCTGAGTGTTTTTATTCCTCTTTAGGCATGAAAAAAAAACAAAAACAATGTGATTGATTTTTTTTTTTTAATCAACCTGTTTTTCATGGAGTTACAAAAATGTTCGCTCAGCTACACCATGAATTTTATTCTTGAAGCAAAGAAACATGTATTCAAAACCCAATATCATGAAGTGATATGAAAACAGTGAAATGAAACCATGTTTAATGTTTAATCTGATATTTTCTCACATTTTAACATATTCTAATACGAGTTATTACTCACTTCATGGAGATAATATGCAAAAGATAAATATTAACAATTGATTTCCACTCAAGAACCAATCAAGAACAGCAAAGTTACAATAATGGTATGAATTGCAGTTTATGAGATGATGCATAAGTGTCCACTGTGTTGGTTGATATGGAACTAAAACAACAAACCCATGAATATACAAGAGTAAAGCTGTAGAGCAGGGGTGTCAAACTCATTTTAGTTCAGGGGCCACATTCACCCCAATTTGATCTCCAGTGGGCCGGACCAGTAAAATAGTAACAGTAAAAAAAGAAAAATTATATTATGATCAGGTTTATATCGACAAAGTTTCCTTAAAAATCTGAATAACATGAACAACTTGAATTGTCTTAAGAAAAACAAATGCAATTGTAACAATATTCTGCCTCGGTTTATCAGTTTATCATTGACACTGTAATGGCGTAAGTACAGGCACTGAATCCAAATGCAGAACTCAGACTCAAAAGGTATAGTTCAAAAGGTTTATTGGTCACACACAGGTGTAAGAAAAATATGAATGACAAAATCTTGAGGATAATGGGTGGTAACTTCGGATTCGTCCTCCGGACCGAGAACGGCAATCCGTCTCCCCATGCGGCTTTTGGGGTCTTTTTCCCGACTAGGGAAAAGCAAAGGGAGGTCAGGGACGGAAACAGGTCATATACAGGTAGGCTAGCAATCAGGCGACAGGACATAAGGACAAGGCAAAAAACTCACGTACCAGAAGTCGGGCGAGAAGATCAGAATCAGGGTATCAGATGAGGCAGACAAAACCGACAGGGAGCAGGCAGTAGGCAAAAACCGGGAAGTCAAAAACAGGTCACAAAAACAGGTAATCAAACAGACAGACAAGATCAAGAACGCTGGTAAGAACTACAAGAGTTACAAACTGGCGTCTGACCAGGGCAAGAGACCTAGTATAAATACACAAAAGGGAGGGAAGACAACTAGACACAGGTGGCACAAATTAGGGCGGAGACAGGTAATCAGGGGAAAGGTGAACATGAACCAGGAAGGGAAGTAAAGACCACAGACAAGACACATGAGGGTAAACTTAACAAAATAAAACAGGAAGTGAGAAACAAAACATAAAAGGCAGACAAAACCAGACTAACGTCTGGCTGCAGGTATGACAGACACATATGGATTACAATTGCACAAAATATTTAGTAACAGACAGAATATTGGTAAAATTGCATTTACTTTTCTTAAGACATGTCCATTTGTTCGTTTTTGCTCAGGTTATTCACATTTTTGTATAAGTATAGTTTGGCAATGTAAACATTTTCATGTAATTTTACTTTTTTACACCTAAAAAACAAAAAGAGAATTTGGGGTTGTCATAATTTATAGGTTATAATGATAATATTTCACTGGTCTGACCCACTTGAAATCTAATTGTGTCTGTATGTGGAACCTGAATTAAAATGATTTTGACACCATTGATTGTTAATATCGTCAGTGTAATTTTTGCATTTCACAATTTCATCCCGCGGGCCGGATCGGACCCTTTGGCGGGCCGGATTTGGCCCCCGGGCTGCATGTTTGACACCTGTGCTGTAGAGTAACTGTCCACTGTAGTGACCACTATGCATGAAAGGGTTAACTCTGTTGTTTGCCAAGGTTAGTTTTGAGTGTTGATCTCCAAATCCTTATGGTGCTGATGTGAGGAATACGATTCAATAACACTCATCTAAATAAGTCAGCAATCTCAAGGGCCTCATGAGATAAGCTTTGAAACAATTAGTGCTATTACAAGACGAATACACAAGAGGAATATCAAGCAGACGGAGAAGATCAAAGCAGGTAGAGAAGAGCCAGCTGTTAAAGTGAAGCTTAAAGAGAGAAACCCACAGTGACAGACGACTGCGTCCGACTCCACCACCCAAGGCCCGGCTCACATTTATTCAGTGGAAGGATGTTTCTGTACAGAGCTGGGTAGTAATTACACCGAGAACACAGTCGGTCTGAGACTAATACTGTGGCTAATTCAGAGTACAAACGCTGACAGTGGACAAGATGGCAAACATCTCTCATCAATTATTAAAAAGTGTTCATGTTCAGCTGATGTACTCACACCAATTAATCACACTGTGACTACATCCTCTGCAAAGTAATAGGTCTTTTATAAATAGAGGCTTACACCTTACAAAGTCAATTCCGTACTTTGATCAGTGCAAATACTGGTGCGAGGGGAAAAGGTTTGCAGTTAACGCTTTATCGAGCAAGTGTCTATTTTTGGTCATTTCCCCACACAGTACAAGACAGTGACAGCAACAGTTACAGTGAGGACAGATCGTTTTTTTTATATATACTTATAAACTTTATTACCTTATTATATATATATATTTTTTTTTTTTTTTTGTTTTGTTTTGTTTTGTTTTTCGTTTTTTATTTTTTGTGCCACTTATGGACAATGAACCAAATATGGTAACTTCACTGACCTTGACTTTCTACATAACAATAAAAGATTTTGATAACATTTCACGAAAGTAACACATTCTTTTTGTCCTCCAATAACACACTAAAGTTGAAATTCACAGTATTTCTATGAGTGTCCTGTAAAGGGTTAACCCTTTATCTGGCAAGTGACTATTTTTGGTCATTTCCACACACATTACAAGACAGTGAAAGCAACAGTTACAGTAAGGACGGATCTGTTTTTTATATACACTTACGTATATACTTTATTACCTTATTATATATATATTTTATTTTTTTTATTTTGTTTTGTTTTTTATTTTTTGTGCCACTTGATTTTCTACATAACAATAAAAGATTTTGTTAAAATTTCACAAAAGTAACATATTCTTGTTATGTCCTCCAATAACACACTAAAGTTGAAATTCACAGTATTTCTATGAGTGTCCTGTGAAGGGTTAACCCTTTATCTGGCAAGTGACTATTTTTGGTAATTTATGTACACATTACAAGACAGTGATAGCAACAGTTACAGTGAGGACGGGTCTGTTTTTTACATATACTTATAAACTTTATTACCTTATTATATATATATATATATATATATATATATATTTTTTTTTTTTTTTTTTTTTTTTTTTTTTTTTTTTCCTTTTGTTTTTTCCTTTTGTTTTTTGGTATTTTTTGTGCCACTTATGAGCAATGAACCAAATATGGTAACTTCACTGACCTTGATTTTCTACATTACAATAAAACATTTTGTAAAAATTTCACAAAACTAACACATTCTTGTTGCCCTCCAATAACACACTAAGGCTGAAATTCACAGTATTTCTATGAGTGCCCTTTAAAGGGTTAACCCTTCGTCAGTCAAGTGACTATTTTTGGTCATTTCCACACACATTACAAGACAGTAACATCAACAGTTACAGTAAGGACGGATCTGTTTTTTATATACACTTACGTATATACTTTATTACCTTATTATATATATTTTATTTTTAATTTTGTTTGGGTTTTTGTTATTTTTTTGCCACTTATGGACAATGAACCAAATATGGTAACTTCACTGACCTTGATTTTCTACATAACAATAAAACATTTTGTTAAAATTTCACAAAACTAACACATTCTAGTTGTCCTCCAATAACACACTAAAGTTGAAATTCACAGTATTACTATGAGTGTCCTGTAAAGGGTTAACCCTTTATCTGGCAAGTAACTGTTTTTGGTAATTTATGTACACATTACAAGACAGTGACAGCAACAGTTACAGTGAGGACAGGTCTGTTTTTTATATATACTTATAAACTTTATTACCTTATTATATATTTTTTATTATTTTTATTTTTTTCCTTTTGTTTTTTGGTATTTTTTTGCCACTTATGAGCAATGAACCAAATATGGTAACTTCACTGACCTTGATTTTCTACATAACAATAAAACATTTTATTAAAATTTCACAAAAGTAACACATTCTTTTTGTCCTCCAATAACACACTAAAGTTGAAATTCACAGTATTTCTATGAGTGTCCTGTAAAGGGTTAACCCTTTATCTGGCAAGTGACTATTTTTGGTAACTTATGTACACATTACAAGACAGTGATAGCAACAGTTACAGTGAGGACGGGTCTGTTTTTTATATACACTTACGTATATACTTTATTACCTTATTATATATATTTTATTTTTAATTTTGTTTGGGTTTTTGTTATTTTTTGTGCCACTTATGAGCAATGAACCAAATATGGTAACTTCACTGACCTTGATTTTCTACATAACAATAAAACATTTTGTAAAAATTTCACAAAAGTAACACATTCTTGTTATGTCCTCCAATAACACACTAAGGCTGAAATTCACTGTATTTCTATGAGTGCCCTTTAAAGGGTTAACCCTTCATCAGTCAAGTGACTATTTTTGGTCATTTCCACACACATTACAAGACAGTGACAGCAACAGTTACAGTGAGGACGGATCTGTTTTTTTAATGTATACTTATATACTTCATTACCTTATTTTATATTCATTTTATGTTCATTTTATTAACATTGTTGGCATGAAAAACACAAAGTACAATAAATACAACAAAATATACACAGAAAGTGCAAACATTTAGTTTCAAGTTTGGTATCTATCTATCTATCTATCTATCTATCTATCTATCTATCTATCTATCTATCTATCTATCTATCTATCTATCTATCTATCTATCTAATGGCTTAAACCTGACAAACATCATATGTATAAGTGGTGACACAACTCAAAGAGGATTATAAATTTACTTGTTTCTCACCTTGAACAGCCTTTTACATTATATCTGAACTTGTGTCCCATGAGGCAAAACTAGAAGAGGTGGGTCTTCATCTTTTTCTCTTTTACTGTGTAGCTTGATGATAACAGATCAATAAATGTGAATCTTTGGAATTATTTTCTGGAGGGTGCTGAGCATCATCAGTGAAGCTGAGAGACAATGATTCACCATGGCAACTGATAATGAAAACACGCTGTCTGCATGTAAAATTATGCAGATACTGAATGTGGTGCATGTCTATATGGATGATATTCATATTTATCTGCTTTAAAAACAGACTAAAAACAAAACAATCAAAATGCCTGTGTATACTATAAAAGATATAAATGAAGTAAGTTCCCCATAATCAGTGTAATAAACAGTAAAACATGACAGCTGCATATATGTAATTATGTACACTGACTTCTACTTACTTTAACTCAAAGTATTCTGGTGAGTTTTTCTGAACTCAGTTGTAGGAGTTTTACAAAAGTCAAAGTGTGTCGACTATTTGAAACTTTTGTCAGATGTGTTAATGTTAGCTGAACTTGTGGGTTTAGTGTGTGTGTGTGTGTGTGTGTGTGTGTGTGTGTGTGTGTGTAGGCTGGGGCTGGAAGAAGCAACTGTTGGCAGAAATTTTGACTTTGACAAAAACTGTCTTCTTTACATTGTAGCAATTTTAAAGTATGGATCTATCAGTGAAGCGGTAAATATACATCCTGTATTTTGATCCCAGGTTTGTGGTAAACAACAGAGGAGACGGGAGGTGAAGAAAATCAATGTCACTGTAAAACACAGAAGAGATTCAGGGATGTTTATTTCCTTGGCTGGGCCACGGAACCTGGACTCAGAGATGAGTTTAACCCATAAATACCCAAACGTCTACTGATCTAAAATATTTAATACTGGTTTATCTACTAATCCTATCAATACATGAAAATAATTGGTGTAAAATACAGTTTGTCGTCTTTTCATGGTCATCAGACATGACCCATTTGGATGTTCAGAGGCTCCATAGTTACCATGGAAACACCGTCATCTTCTACAACATTGATTCACCGGTAAAACCCATGGAGTTGGATCAATGACAGTGAATGGACACACTTGGATTATATTTAATTAACGATAGACTTCACTGCAATCGTCACTTTTTCTTCAGTTTTCTCTATTTTTGATAACAATAACCCTCAACTTTAATCCAAGCTTTTAGGGGTACCTACATTATTAGGAAATTAAATGTAGGAAAATACCTAATTTTTATTTAAATATGCAAAGTACTGAGCATAACATTAGAAGAAATGGTGATAAATCAGCTAAGAAAGGTTAAAAATAGGGAAAAATTCATTTAGCACTTGATTTTTATGGGTTAAATGGTATGTTTATTATTATTATTATTATTATTATTATTATTATTATTATTATTATCATTATTATTATTATTATTATTATTATTATTATTATTATTGCGCTTTTTCTTATTTATTTATTTATTTATTTCACAAAAGAAAATCATCCAGATACAGTACAAACTTAGTGATACTAGGTCTTACATTTTGCAATTCTCCTTTGTGCACTCTTCTCACCCCCCACCTCTAAAGGAATAAACCAACTAAACACACTCAAAAGTAACAGACCAGAAACATAAAACTCTAAATATAAATGAATAAAACAACAACAACAACATAATAATAATAATAATAATAATAATAATAATAATAATAATAATAATAATACATATGTAAAAAGTAATAACATTAACAACAACAATAATAATAATAATAATAATAATAATAATAGGGGTAGCAACATAAGCATAAGTATAGTGATGCACACTGTAACATAAATGATAGTAGTAGGTCAGTATTCAGCATTTGACATAGAAATTCAAATTGTCTCCATACCAGAGAGGAAAGGCAACCAAAATTCATTAAAAAGATGGTGACCAAATTTTGACTTAAATATGCAAAATACCAAGCATAATATTAGAATCAGTGATGATAAATCACTTAAGAAAGGTTGAAAATCAAAGAAAAAATCATTTAGCACTTGGTTTTTATGGGTTAAATGGTATTTTTTATTATTATAATTATTATTTTGTTTTTGCTTTTTCATTAATTAAACAATCATTCCTTATATTGTTTGGTAATCTCCTAAAACACAATCTCCATCACACCCATGATGCCCTATGGTGGAAAAATGCAGCACTATGAACCTCTGATAGAAAAATATACATGGAAAATACAAAATGATTAGGACAGACTTTTATATGATTGTAATATTCCTGTTTTTCATGTGCCACAGGACATAATTAGCTGGACTGAGCTAGAGTTTCCTAGTTTGTACCCTGAAGCAAGTGAGCAAATCCTCCAATGAGGGAAGGAGTAGCTGCAGGTAATTAACCATCTATTTAACAGAGACGTCTTTGACCACCCCCCACGCTGTCAACTCACTATCTCCTCCTATTATTCAGCCTCTGTTTTACACAAAGCCATAGATATTGGATACACGAAAAATAATGACAGTCATAGGCCATAAGTAGGGGATCTGTACAGGCTCCAAAAACAGCTGTAATACCTTTAAAATTGAGTTTTAACTGTAAAGTAGTGACAGAATTGAGTGAATTATGAGCGTTTATCAATTCCTTTCATTTATATTTTAAGACGTGTAGAAAAAATTCCATCTGTTTTGTGCCATTTACAGATTATCTAATTCATTATTACCCCGCCCCCCTAAAGGGGAGGCAAGGGGTATTGTTTTTAGTTCAGTTTGTTAAGACTTTAGCAGCAAAAATATTCTTCGAATTCATACCACATTGGGTTTATAGATTGCCAGTTACCGAGAACAGATGTGATTACATTTTGGGAACAGCAGGTCAAAGTTCAAATTTTTTATGAATTTTTAAAATCTTTTTTCCCCCATCTACTTATAATCAGGGTTCTAAATTAACACTCACCAACCCACCAAATGCGGGTTAAAATTCATTTTGGTGGGTGATAATAAAAACTTACTAGCCAGTTTAGCTGGTGATACATGAGGCAGTGCATGTATGATATATAACAGGCTCTGTTCTCGTTCATTTGTCCCCCTGGCAGTACTTCCTACATTTCCCATGAACACTGTGCCGTAATGCTACGTGATGATGTTTGCAGTTTGCAGTGAAACCAGCACGAGAAACAATGGAAACAAACAGAGCGTCCAACAGAAAAAATCGAAGAACGAGCAGAGCAAGGGAGCATAGACTGAAAGAGAAGAGAGTTAGCCAGCAAAGTAAAGCAAAAAGTTAAGATTAAACTAAATGCGGCGGTGGTTGGGAGTCCCAACCGACATGGGACAAACTTCAGGGGGTGAGTAGAGGAAGGAAGCAGGGGATGAGGAGGATATGGATATCGACAGAGAGACGAAGAAAAGAAAATTTAATGCTAAATGGCTGATGGGCCGTGAATGGCTTGTGTTTGATAATGAAAATCTTGTCAGGTTTTGTAAGGATTGCCACATGTACACAAAAGAAAAAAATGAAAAGAAAAATTTTGTGGTGTGCTGACAGTTGACGCCCCCACAGGCCTGAGTTTGTGCACAAACATGAAATAAAGGGAACTGAGGGTGGCTGAGATTCTGATAGCAGTGGCACCTGTGAAGAAGAAGACATTTGATTTAGATAGATAGATAGATAGATAGATAGATAGATAGATAGATAGATAGATAGATAGATAGATAGATAGATAGATAGATAGATAGATAGATAGATAGATAGATAGATAGATAGATAAAAAATGAAATTAATTAAATTCATAAAGGTATAAAAACAGACCTGGATAAAGAAACAAACAATAAAAAAACCTGGATAATTAATTGTAATGTTCAGTCCAATGAAGGTGCAAAATAACATTTAACCCTTTGTGTGTTGATGTACATTGTTTATTGACCGTTTCCTGAACTGGATATTACAGATAAAGACCTGACAAATGAAACACAGAAGTGTGAGTGTGCGAATATGATTGATTTTTTTTTTATTTTTGTCACTTTATGACCTTATAACACTTGTTTTATTGCATGTGTTTACTTTTTAGCAAGTGCTGTTCCAATGTTTTATAGCAGGGGTGTCAAACATGGGCCAAATGCGGCCCACTGAAGGTTCCAATCCGGCCTGTGGGATGAATTAGATAGATAGATAGATAGATAGATAGATAGATAGATAGATAGATAGATAGATAGATAGATAGATAGATAGATAGATAGATAGATAGATAGATAGATAGATAGATAGATAGATAGATAGATAGATAGATAGATAGATCCCAAACTTGAAACAAAATGTTTGCACTTTCTGTGTATATTTTGTTGTATTGATTGTACTCTGTGTTTTTCATGCCAACAGTGTTGATAAAATGAACAAATGCATTCAGTGGCATTCATAATATCTCTTTTTTCACTGGAAAAAAATTGGCGAGTCGAAATTCTGATCAAAAAAGTTAATGTAGAATCCTGCCCGCTACCGTCCTTTGGCTGCCGAAGACAGCTTTAGAAAGCAGTAGTCAGAGGCTCGTTGGTCTAGGGGTACGATTCTTGCTTAGGGTGCAAAATGTCCCGGGTTCAAATCCCGGACGAGCCCACATTGTGGCTTTCATGCACATTTGGACCTATAAACAGTGCAACTGCAAAGCACCTATTTGGATTTTGTCTCAAATGACCCGCTCCCTCCCTCAAAGACCCAGAAACACACACACAACACCTGCTATCAACTCTGAAAGCCAGGGCCACCCCCTCTACGACTGTAACACTAAGCTCATTAACATATGGTGAAAAGGACTTCCACAGGCCACTCCCCCTTCAGGTTTAGAAGTCTGCTTTCCCCCACCAGCACGTAAAACTGATGAAGACCGTTGGATAAGAGACAGAATGTATTGAAAAGAGCAAAACCAGTCTGGTTGACCTTTGAAAATGACCAGGAAGCATCAAAGCAGCAGCTTACTGGTATGTGCAGGTTTATGTGAGTTTCAGCCTCCAGAGCCACTTGGTCTTCCTGCTGACTGGATGCTGTTAAACAAGAGGAAGTGAAGCTGAAGCCATCATATGATGAAAGCTTTGGGCTTGAAGGTCCTGGTCCAGACTTTTTGGAGGGTTCAGTCATTGCAACAACTCAATGTGCTGGATTCAAAGCAATTTTTGGGAGACAGCTACCCATAACAAAAACTGGCCACCTGTTTCCGCCCGGTTTCGAGCCGGGGACTTTTTGTGTGTTAGACAAATGTGATAACCACTACACTACAGAAACTGCAGCACACATTTCCAACCCACAAACATCATGCATACATCAAAACTGTACAGGGAGCGACATACGTAGGTTACAGCTCCTGGGCTTGGCTTGTTGTGGGCTCTTCCACCATTTTTGTTTGTTCTTGAATCTGCAACATTTATTCGTTTGTTGATTCATTCATAACACCCGCTTGAAAAATAAGGGTGGCATTCTAAGCCAGTAGATAGGCCCATGGAGCTGGTCACTATTACATACTTGTGATCTCACAGTGAGTTTTTGAGACCACAGATGACCGGGTTTCTTCCCCTTTAAACATTGACAATATACACATATGTTGGCCTTCCTCAATCAGACAGTTTGGAAACGGTAAACCATCACATTTTGACTGATTTGGGATTCCAGCCCATGTGTCGGCTATTGTTTAGGGCCTCAATTCCTTAACCCCCCCTGTGGTGTTTGCATGGATGCAGCTACATAACAGTTGACATTCAGGTCATCAGACGATAAAACTTATGTTACCTCCTGGCTTGGTCCGGGCTCTCTCTTGGACCCAAGTAAAAACTTAAGTCCAGGGTTGTGCCACATTCACATTGACTCTCCTAACCTTGTTTCCACAATGTTCCCGCTATATCCAAATGGTTTGTTGAAATCTGGGAGGCCAAAACTGACTGACTTTGCCAAGACAGTTTGCAAAAGGCTTGGAAATGGGCTCATTGTGCGCCACAAAGTCCATAAAGGTAGAAGACGTGATGAAGCTGAGGTCAGTACATTCTTCTGTAAGTACTACTTGATGGATTCATTCCAGCTTGTTGTCCAAATAGGTGGTTTCTTCTGGTGGTTGAAAGCCAACAGCGTGCTGAATACCACCAGGATTACTTGACTTGATCCCTGATCATAAACAAGACAAAAGACTTTAACTCCCCGTTGGGGAATTGAACCCCGGGCTTCCACGTGATAGGGGGAGATATTTGTCCCTATACTAACAAGGACAGAGAAGCTAGCAATTTTGTGCCTTTTTTCTTTGTTTCTCTGCTTTTCTTATGGAGCTAAATCCAGGTGTGAAAACCAGGCTCTGACTGCCCACTATGGTCCTTCAGCCGAGGAAGACAGTTTTGGAAATTGTTAGCTGGAGGCTCGTTGGTCTAGGGGTATGATTCTCACTTAGGGTGCAAGAGGTCCCGGGTTCAAATCCTGGACGAGCCCACACTATGGTTTTCAAACTAATTTGGACCTGTAAACAGTGCGACTCCAAAGCACTTGTTTTGATTTTATCTCAAACGACCCACCCCCTCCCTCAATGACCCAGAAACCCACACACAACACCCACTAACCACACTGAAAGCCAGGGCCACCCCCTCTACGACTGTAACACTCGGGGTCATTAACATATGATGAAAACGACTTCCACAGACCACTCCCCCTTCAGGTTTAGAAGTCTGCTTTCCCCCACCAGCACGTAAAACTGATGAAGACCGTTGGATAAGAGACAGAATGGATTCAAAAGAGCAAAACCAGTCCAGTTGACGTTCAGAAACTACCAGGAAGAATCAAAACGGCAGATTACTGGTATGTGCAGGTTTATGTGAGTTTAAGCCTCCAGCACTGAGCCACTTGGTCTTCCTGCTGACTGGATGCTGTTAAACAAGAGGAACTGATGCTTAAGCCATCATATGACAGGGGTGTCCAATCCTGGTCCTCGAGGGCTGGTATCCTGCATGTTTTAGATGTATCCCTCACCCAGTACACCTTATGGTCGTTATCAGGCTTCTGCAGAGCTTGATGATAGGCTTATCAGTTGAATCAGATGTGTTGGAAGAGAGACATCTTAAACATGCAGGATACCAGCCCTCGAGGACCAGGATTGGACACCCCTCATCATATGATGAAAACCATCAGTCTGGTCCTGACTTTTTGTGGGACTCAGTTAATGTAGCAACTCAGTGTGCTAAATTCAAAACAACTGTTGGGAGACAGCTACACATAAGGAATGTATATGTTGACTACTTGTTTCCGCCCGGTTTTGAACCAGGGACCTTTCGTGTGTTAGACAAATGTGATAACCACTACACCACAGAAACCATGGCACACACTCTAGCCCACAAACATCACACAAACATCAAACCTGTATGGTCAGCGACATACGTAGTTTACAGCTCCTGGGCTTGGTGTGTTGTGGGCTAGTCCACCATTTTTGTAAAAACGGCCATTTTGTTTCAATTTACGTCAAACTTGCCACATATATCAAGGCAATTGATATGCTGACTTCAGCACACACATAGACATGATGACATCAGCGTGATCGATGCCAAAATAAGCTACAAAAAGTGCGAGGGGTGGGGTTTGTTGTGCCTGGCATCACTTGTTTTTGTTTGTCTTTGAAAATGCCAGTTAACCTTTTACCAGGCACATGACTATTTTTGGTAATTTCTGCACACATTACAAAGCAATGACAGCAACACTAACTGTAGATAATAAATTGTATGTGTGTGTGCACCATGGGATTCAGAAATAAATACATCTGTAACTTCACTGCTGCCCCATTAAGCATCTGACCAGACACCTGCCAGAGCCCCAGGTCAGTTATATCTTAAAGAAATGAAGTAAATAAACAAAAACAAAGTACATGTGATTTTTCCAGTGTGTCTTGTCTCTTCTGATGTTAGAGGAAAACCAGTGATGCAAAACATGTGTGAGGCTGTAAATGTCATGCCAGCTGAAGGCCACACACTAATTGTATTAAATAAAAGAAAATGGACAAATAAACTGAAAAAAGCCAAGTACTTTATGACCTGTGGGTATTTTCAACAGCATATATTTCTGGTCAAGTCTGAACAATGATGTTTAGAGTGGATGAAAAAATAAAGTGTGAATAACCATTTTCTTTCCCCATGTGTCCCCAGCACGTCACTGTCAAACTGTGAGACCGATGATGTGGGTGTTAAGACATGTCTGGAATGGACTAAAAACCAAAAGTCAGAACTCATGTTTACACTTTTTCAATAAACAGTTTGGAACTGATTAAAATTCAGTGTCACATCTACGCATATAAAAAAGTACACAGCTGAGTAGCAACAAATGAGAAATTTCAATCCTCTAAGCTTATGTTGGCAACTACAGTTTTATTCAAGATAAATAATTCATCATTGTAATGTACAAGTTATAATGAAAAATAGAATTATTATAACTCACAGATACATGGAATGATAAATGCTCATTTCTGGTTGCTTTCTGAACACTGAGTCATCATATTTAATTAAGTTACATAATCAAGGAAGCAGGACTTGGATTTCCAAATTAATCCATCTTGAAACAGGAGCATCAGCAAGGACATGTAACTATGAACTGCTGCATATGAGGGATGTTTTAGCCACTAAAAAATGACCTACCTTCAAAAAAAATCAGTTAAAGTGTATGCTGAGTTTACAGTGTTTCTACCACGTTAACTTACATCGGTCAATTTTCTGATGGGGATGTAAAAGAGGTGGGGGGTAACAGGAGGAAACTCAGAAACTCTTAGGAATACTAGTACAGATAAGTACAGATTTTTCTAGAAAATGTAAAAATATGTGTACTTTATAATCCTTAGACTATGAAAACAGATTTGCAACTTTGTTCTACGTTGCTTCATGGTGTGGCTTTCTTACATTTAGACTGATTTCAACCTAAATTGATGGGTCAACAGTACCCCCAACCAGGCATGACAAACATTGCTACGTAGAAGACATAACAAGATAAATAAATGTTTTTCCACCATCATTAAATACAAATATACATAGATTAACTCTCCAGGCTGTGCCCTTGACCAAAGTACTTATGAAGATCTGGAGTTGTTGAACAAGTAATTTCATAGTGGTTTCTGTCTCAATTTCACAGCAGAATGCACGACAGTATTAAACTGAACTCTGTCAGTGAAGGAGTAGATCTCAAAATAGCTGTCAATCAAATGGGATTTAGCCTTTTGACTGATCCTCCAATCAGCACGTGGAAGCCCAGTGTCCAGCCCAGCCGAGCTCTGCCCACAGCTCCATTCACCCCGAGAAACACCAAGCGTCCGGGGGCGGGACAACATCATGGCATTTATCCAATTACCGTCCAGTTTTGAGGCAATGAAAAAAAACTGTTCCACTCAGTCCCATTGAAGTGCATGGACGCTGAGCGTCTACGGACAAATGCACTGAGCAGAGTTCGAATGAGAAAACAGCGCAACGGGAATGTATGAGAAGTGAACAACATCGAGTCTGTTGATTTGTGATAAAGCTGATTCTGAACGAACTCGTCTGTGAGATGAACGTGTTCTAACACATTTGTAATGAATGAAATGTCAACACAACCGTACATATTTGACTATTTCATTTTCGTAATTTTAGGGGAAGCCGGGCTTCCCTTGCAGTCTATGAGAAATCACCTCTGATTACAATGATATATATTTGCACTGACTTTTAATTTGCCAATGACCTCATGTGGGCCAGTCAGGGTCAGCTATCAGGCCGCATGTGGCCCACAGGCCGTACAATGTCCAGGTCTGGATTAGAGGTATTACAGATACAAGGTGTTCATTAATGAAGTAAGAAGGTGTTTGTGGGAGTTTTTTTTTATTTTTTTATCTAAGGATAAGATGTGCTTGAGTTGAGGGCAATTGTACATGATGCACTCAATCAGCAAATGGAAGTACATGCCAGACACATGTACAGCTCCTCAAGTACTACTGCTGAGGCCACATCATGTTTTAATCATATCAATTTGTCAAGCAGATCAGAAATGCCAAGATCAATAGAGACACCCGGAGAGACGGCGGTGAGCCCACTGACATGTCATTCCACTCAGATCGCATCAACGCTCTCCAACTGATAGAGTTTAATTCCCCCTCTGTTGTAAGCGGAGATATAATCAAGGCAAGTGGTGGCGGTGAAATTACAATATAATTTACGCATATGAGAGTTGTTCCCAACCTTCCTGCTTGTCAGATCTCCTACACCTTAACAGTGCTGTGAATAAATAAGATGTAGCTCAGAGTCTGTCTACGTGACCTTGGCTACTATCGCCAACTTGTCTCCTGACTGCCACCGACGACTCCGAGCTTAATAGACACCGAACAGATACTCTTCTTTATGACCACGAACCCTTACTGATCTGTGGAACGTAATATCAGTAGACCAAATCGGCTGTGAGATAACATATGTGCTGCCTCTGACATTTCTATCTCTCTTCTTTTTTTCCCCCCATGTGCGCATTTGTTTTTCATTCAGTTCACATCATTGAATCTCTACATGAAGCATAAGCATTGGCTTTTCAAGGCGGGTCTCATCTACTCTGAATACGACTTACAAACAGCTGACGCAATCTTTTTTTTTTCCTTTCCTTCAGAGGATGTGTTAAGACCGCCGATCTAATTTTACATCCAGAGCTGACACTTGAATTGATGCAAATTGATGTAAATTAGCTCAGTACGTAAAGATGCTACAGATGTTAAAATGCTTCACCTTGAATGAAATCACTTTCTGTAGAATAAAACCAGGAGGGACATTTTAGAACGAGCTGTAGTCACTGAATCATCAAACACGGTATATTTGTACCAAATGACTCATGATAAAAATAATTTAGACATAAAAATCCTGCAAATCACAGAAAATGTATGAATATATGCTATGCAGTATTTTTGTTGGAGACAGATGGACAGATAATTGATAATCTGGGACAACGGTGATGCTGAAAATGAAAAATCTTGTTAAGTTAATACAGCAGCTAGAATAAATAGGGTTTTAAAATGGGCAGCCTTTCCATTTCAGTTTAACCCTTTCATGCATGAATTATGAAAAAAAGCATCTAGATTTTTTTCAGATTGATTTTATTACTCAAAATTAGGCAAAAGTTGAAATGCATTTTGATTTTTTTCAAATATGGTTTTATTAAGAAGACATTTAACCTCCTGAGACCCAGGACTATACAAGATTAGGCTTTTTTTAATTAAATAATTTCCTATCCAACAGTTTTTTCAGATGCATTTTTTTTCTTTACAATTTTTATGGAATGTCCTTTGCGGCTGACCTTTTTTTTTTTTTTTTTTTTTAATAAAGCTGTGAAACTCTGTGGACAGAAAACCTATAGCTGGGTCTTAGGAGGTTAACTCTGAGATCACAGAGCAGTCCAAATTCTAAGACTAAAACTAAGATGATACTTTTCGTCATTGTATTGCCTAGGGCAGGGGTCAGCAACCCTGGTCCTAGAGAGCCACTATCCTGCATGTTTTAGATGTTCTCCTCTTCCAGCACACCTGGTGGTCATTATTAGTCTTCTGCAGAGCTTGATCATAGGCTTATCATTTGATTCAGGTGTGTTGGAAGAGGGATACATCTAAAACATGCAGGACAGTGGCCCTCTAGGACCAGGGTTGCTGACCCCTGGCCTAGGGCCTTAAAAGACTGCCCCCTGCCTATTTTGGCCATCTGAGTTGTGCAACCCTCAGTGCATCCTGTTAGTAGATAAGCCTCAACATGTTTTTGCATGCACAGTCAAATTTGTGTACATTTTTACATGTGCAAACCCAGGTTTTCATGCATGAGTGAGCAGGGGCAAATTGTGCAATCCAAGTTAAAACTGGTTTGGACAAAGTAGTAGTGGGATTTAAATCCAAACAAAGGTCATGGGAGGGGACAATGGGCATCCATCTTGTTTTCTACAAAACTGCCAGGTTACACCATTAACATTTTGGCCACCATGTCAATTTCATTGCTTTACCCATGGTAGCTGTTCCAGGCTTTCAATGTTAATTCAACGTGTTAACCCTAACCCTAACTTGGCCTGTCCTCAGTGACATTTTCAGGCCTAAACAAAGTGTTAATGCTGTAATCTGGCAATTTTGTGGAGAACAAGATGTACCCTTCCATGACCGTTGATTGGATTTAAATCTCACCGCTACTTCGCACAAACCAGTTTTAACTTGGACTGCTCAGTTTGCCCCTGCTCACTTATGCATGAAAACCTGGGTCTGTAAATTTGGACAAATATCCACCAATCCCCTAATCCCCTACCTACCGACGTCCATCAAAGAAAATTCCAAAAATTATCAAATGTGGAACTAGGGGTAATTTTTCAAAATGAATCTTTTTTTTTTTTTATACACCCTGTACTTTAGCATTTGCTCAGTTTTTAACAGAAAAGTCACACATGTGTTGCTTTAAAAACACACATACCATATCTTACAGTTTATCTTACAGCACTGATGACGACAAGGCTCATGTCTCATAATAGTTTCATCAAATGAAAACAGGCCTTTCAAGATCCCAATTGTTCCACGAGTCTATAGCTTGACATCTCTACCCATTTGTCCCCAGAGATCAGGTCATCGTTCCCTCACCCCCTCAAATGTCATGTCTGCTCCACTGGCTCATCTATTCTGAGGCTGGAGGTGGTTAGAGCCAAAAATGATGTCTGAGACAAAAGCTGACCTTCACTTCTGCAGGGTGCGTAACGTAACCTGCGGCCGATGATGGATGGCAAGCGATTTTGAGGGTTTATTGACATTGGATGTGGCTCATTATGGGACGAAAGGGCAGCATTTGGGCAATCATCCATCCTTGGGCAGATGAAGACTTTGATAATCACCTTTTTGAAATGCCTCACTGGGCTGCAACGCTTTACGGTTCATCCAAGCAACTCTGTGTTTGTGAGTTCTGTATCAGTGTTCATGTGGAGGTTTTAAAGTTAGACTCCCACTAAAGCTATGAAACTATCCATCATATGATTTCATTACCATCATTATGTTTTCTTTATTGAACCCATAAAGACCCAGTGCTACTTTTGTGTCAGTTCCCGAATTAATTTTCTCTTTATTTTAACCTTTCTTAAGTAATTTATCACCATTTATTATGATATTGTGCTCATTATTTGTGCATTTTTTTTTGTGATAATCATGTATTTTCCTGTATTTAACTGACTTATCATGTAGATGTTCATAACAGCTCACACTAAAGTTGAGGGTTATTATATCAAAAACAGAGAAAACTGAAGACGAAATGAGTTTTTCAACAAAATCTATCATTAACCGAACATAAACCCAGTGTGTCCATCCACTGCCATTGATCCAACTCCATGGGTTTTACTGGTGAATTAATGTTGTAGAAGATGACAGTGTTTCCACGGTAACTACAGAGCCTCTGAATTTCCAAATGGGTCATATCTGATGACCATAAAAAGATGACAAACTGCATTTTACACCAATTATTTACGTGTATTGATAGGGTTAATGGATAAACAGGTATTAAACAATTTAGATCAGTAGATGGTTTGTGTCACCGGTGGCTTTCTGGGTTTTTATGGGTTAAATTTTGTGGACAAATACACTGGCCAGCCAAAAAAAGAAAACTGCGCATGCAAAATTTCACTGCACCACCTTTGGTTTTGAGTACAGGAGACATTCATGGTCACACCTTTTTTGCCACATAATGCTTACAATTATGTTCATTATATTTTTTCCATCCATATTTGGATTCATTTTAGATTTTTGATGATGGAGAATCAGACCGCTGCATCAAGTCTTCATTACATCCTAAATTAGAGTGTGGACTTTATGGAGGCTAATCTATGTGTAAAAATTATTGATGCGTGGATTGACACTTGGAATATCGATACCTCCTTAGTCATATTTTTTGCCAAATTGTGATATCTATGTAAGTGGAAGAAGCAGTTTTAGGAGAGTAAAGTTAGACATATCACAATTTGGCCAAAAATATGACTTAGACAATTACGTTATGAAGCTAACAATATTGGCCAAATACCAAGAAGAATAGTTTTTTGATGGAAGAAGAAGAAGAAGAAGAGTGGTGATGACAGATGCGATTTTATTAATGTTGATACTGAAAATGTCTGTCGTAATGTATGTCTATGGTTTTTCACCAACTCACACAGTCACTTTTCGAAAAGTTCCATTTCTGTTAGTTATTCTCTTTAGTTATTCTCCAAATCTCAACACTTCCCCCATGATTTCTAATGGTACTACTTTGTTTTCTCTGTTAGGAGTTGCATCCACAAATTCCCAGAGGAAGGAACAGAACACTCAATCTGTAAATGTATGCATATTTAACATTGACCGAAAGTGGACATTAATGCTTCACATAAAGGCTTTTGAACTGAGCACTGATACTGAGCTGGATGATCCCCGTGTTATAGTATCTATAGTAATACTGGTTCACATGAGATTTACAAATCATTGCACTGGTTTAATTTAGATGGATGGATGGATGGATGGATGGACGGATGAATGGATGGATGGATGGATGGATGGATGGATGGACGGATGGACGGACGGATGAATGTTTGATGGATGGATGGATGGATGGATGGATGATGCTTAATAGATGGATGGATGAAGGATGAATGGACAGAAAGACAGATGGATGGATAGATGGATGTTTGATGGATGGATGGATGTTGGTTGGATAGATGGATGGATGAACGATGGATTGATGAATGGATGGTTGGATGGATGGATGTTGATTAGATGGATGTTGGTTGGATAGATGGATGGATGAAGGATGAATGGACGGACAGATGGATGGATGGACGGATGGACGGATGGATGTTGGTTGGATAGATGGATGGATGAATGATGGATGAATGGATGAATGTTGGTTGGCTAGATGGATGGATGGATGGATGGATGGATGGATGTTGATTAGATAGATGGATGGATGAATGGATGATGGACAGACAGATGGATGGATGGATGGATGTTGATTAGGCAGATGGATGGATGAAGGATGAATGGACAGACAGACAGACGGATGGATGGATGTTTCATGGATGGTTGGATGGATGTTGGTTGGATAGATGGATGGATGAAGGATGAATGGACGGACAGATGAATGGATGGATGGACAGACTGATGGATGATGGATGGATGGATGAAAGAAAGATGGATGGTTTAATGTACATTTTACAGTGTCCTCTCTTTTTTGGAGTGGGGGATTATACACCAATTAGACGAGTCCTGTTTGTGCAGAGGTCCTGACCCACACCAGACCCTCAGGTACCAGTGGAGTCCAGGTCCATCATGTATCCGGTCCTCATCGAGGCTCACTGGACCCAGCTCAGCAGCCTGTGCAGCCTGTGCAGCCTGTGCTCACATTTATTTGCTGATGTCACTTGTAAACACCAGATGAGTTTGTGGTGTGTTTGCTGACACTGTTCACCATTTAACTGCCCACGTTTTCCTCTAAAATCAGACTGTGGCTCAGACGCTCCCTACGCTGGTGTTTGCCTGCGGTCACTTGTGTTCGCCGACAGTTTTATCAGTGTTTTAAAGTGTTTTTCCTCTGACAGCAACTCAAACAAACCCCACCATTCTGTTCAGTGGTGCTTCCATTATTATCCGTTTTGGGATTCTGTGCTTTGTGTGTGTTATAAAATGAAGTGTCATCATTTACTATCTTTAATCCATCAACTGGTATATTCTCTGAATAGAAAGGCTTGTGTTTGGTCGCAGTTAGAGGCTGGTATCCTTTTCTAAATAGTTTGTGACATTTTGTTGTGACCTTTTACTGGAAAAAAAAACATGCCAGAGTCAAAACTGTGACTTCTTTTTTCATAGTCGTTCATTTTGCAAACCACTTAATACTCTGTGGGTCATGGGGGAGAAGCTGGAGCCCATCCCAACTCCAGCTTCACTATTTACCCTCACATCCCTATGGGTAATTTACATCGTCCAATTAGTATATTAACCCTTTCATGCACAAATGATGAGAACCTTAATCAAGATTTTTTTTTTCCTGAGTGTTTTTATTCCTCTTTAGGCATGAAAAAAACAATGCGATTGAAAATTTTCTTATGAAACTTATGAAATTTTCTTATGAGACACAATTTTTCAGCGGTACAGTGATGAGAGAGGGCTTGGGGATCACTGGGTGTTCTAAAGATGTACAAGTATATGGTAAGTGTGTGTAAATGTATGTATAGCGTCTGTTAAGCGTCTTTGAGTACTTAGAAAAGCGCTATATAAAACTGATGTATTATTATTATTATTATTATTATTATTATTATTATTATTATTATTATTATTATTATAGGTGTGTATCTGTGTGTGTATATATGTAGGTGTATATGTGTGTATAGATCTGTGTATGAATATGTATTTACATATATGTGTTATTGTATTATGTGTTTATGTAAATCATATTATATTTGTTCATAATAATATAAAGCCAGAAACCTAATTATTTACTAGTAAGTATCAGTCATATTATGGTATATAGTGTATAGATATGATTAAACAAGGAAGGTTATTATTGTTATTAATTATATAAGGAGAAGGGGTGGGAGTTTGTAAGTTGTACTTCTTCTCACTCCTTTTCGAATATGTATTATATGTCTTATGTTTAAGTGTTTTGTTTATTTATTTTCTTCTGTTTGACATTCATGTTCAAAATAAATACATCAATCAATTAAAAAAAAAAGTTAAAAAATATATATTAAAAAAATAGTAATAATAATAATTTAAAAAAAATTCTTATGAACCTATTTTTCATGAAGTTGCAAAAATATCCACTCAGCTGGACACCATGCGTTTAAGTTTTTGAAGCAAAGAAACATGTATTTACTGATAAATTGCGTGAAAACTATAACTATTACGCTCAGGGGAGATCTACACAATGTTACCAATTCATGCCAGAAAACATATGTAATGTGTTAAAACTTTAAGAAAGATACGTGCAAAAAAAACAAAAATACAAAACCCATGAATATACAAGAGAACAGCTGTAGAATAACTGTCCACTGTAGTGACCTATGCATGAAAGGGTTAACTAATAAAGACCCAGTGCTACTTTTGTGTCAGTTTCCAAATAATGTGTTCTGTATTTTTAACCTTAAGTGATTTATCACCATTTATTGTAATATTACCCTCTGTATTTTCCATTTTTGAGTGAAAATCAGGTGTTTTCCTACGTTTAATTCACTGAGGCATTTGGAACGAGAAAGCAGGGGGGGGTTAGACAGAAATGGGGGGTGTTAGTCTGTATAAGTATCAATATCAAGCAGTATGTTATGTCAGTGGTATTCTGTATGCAGGTACATTGCGGCATTTATTAAGCCCCGCCCTAAGGCCTCTGGTGAACAAATTCTTCCCCCCTGGTGGATTATCTGTGTATTGCATGTATTTAATTGTATACATCAGGTTTTTCAAGAAAATAAATATTACACTGATCATGTAGAGGACTTCAAAACTCATGTATCAAATATGATACATTTGGCGTTATAGGGTTAATTTACCCACGGTGTAATATGAACCTCTGTCTTCATCTGATAGAAAACAGAAACTGCAGGGAAACTCCATCTTCATCACCAGATAAGCCTTTAATTACTACAAAAGACAAACTTCTATTCCAGCTTTCACAGGTGACAACATCACCTATTTCAACCAAAAAAAAAAAAGTAATTGATTTCAAAATGTTTATCTAATCTGCCATCCGGAGTGGATGTACAGTCTACTCTCGTTATACCGCCAACTTCCGTTCACGGCCAAATTGGCGGTATAGCGAAAATGGCGTTACAACGGGTTGCGTCCATAATGTGCATGTCTTTACTATATGATGTCTATGCTGCCTCCGTTAACCCGTTCTAATTGCGTTTCTAAATAAATCTTGATTCTGTTATGTTGTAAGGGATCATTTAAAGTGGGGAAACATTTTAAGCATTATTATACCGTGTCGGGAAATGACACCCCATCATCTTGAGGCTTTGGCTTAATCCCACGTCCTCTTCCCGACATCCTGACCTACTGAGTGTTCTGCGATAAATGAACGGTGGCCGTTCCGTAGACCTACTCGTAGCTTGTCGCGATCAGCGTGTGGCGCGTTTGTTTCAGTGCATTGTTAAAATTTATGTGTACTCGATGGCAATCACGCTGGCGGTATAACGGTCGGGAAATCAATGGTATAAGTGTTGTTTGTGCATGGAACTGGGCTGGCGGATGGCGATAGGCGGAAATGGCGGTATAACGGCGGGCGGTTTAACGAGAGTAGACTGTATTATGTTGTTATCAATACTGCATTGAAATATGAGATATTTATGCTAATGCAGTACTCAGTGCTTACAATATTTCTGCTTAAATAGTATGTAAATCACATACTATTGGTGTCATATTCAGTTTCAGATAGTCTTGATTTTCCCTTACACTGAGCTTTATTTTGAATCAGTGGAACCCTTTATAGGGGACTCATTGAAACACTGAAATTCAAATTTTCAACCTCAGTGTGTAATTGGGCATCGGCATCTACCTTCTTGTCGGTTGCCATGACAACAGTCTCCCTCCTCTTGCCATACAACACCCGACCAGCACTTGCTAAAAAATAAACACATACAATAAACAAATGTTATAAGGTCATAAACTGACAAAAATCACTCATAGTCACTATTTACTGGTCCAACCATCCATCTTTCTTAATGAGAAATCTGTCTTGAATTGCAGGGCTTGAATCCAAATATGAAGGCGGGACATACAGGCGCCGAGTAAACCAATCACACATAAGACGGATGTGATGGAATTATGTGACGAGCAGATCCCTAATGTCAACAAACCTCAGCATGTTTCCATCATGGTGTGCGGTGGTGGTGGTCCAGTAGAAACTTCGGGGAATGATTACTGTCGCTTTTGTCTGAGAAACTTGAGAATACAGGGTGTAATCTGTTGTACAATCCTTAGTTTTGAATCAAGTAAACAACCGACAACTGTTGCACTGGAAAAAATCAAACTCTCACCAAGTGTATTTTTCTCATTTCTAGTCCAAATATCTCATCACACTTAAAATAAGACAAAATCACCTTAAGAGTAACTTTTCAGTGAGATATAAGAACTGATTTTTTAGACAAAATCTGCCAATGGAACAAGTGAAAATTAGATAAGGTATTGGTAAGACTTCTTGAAATAAGATTTTCAAGATCTATTGAAAATAGATCACACACACACATACACACGGGGGGGGGGGGGGGGGGGGGGGGGGCAGAGGCGGAAGAGTGGATGTGCGAAGCATGAGAGGAGATGCACAAAGCAGCCAGCAGTAAACCTGATAGAAATATATATATAAACCTCAGATTTTTCCAAATATGGTACATATCTGTGACAGATGTGGAGGCTCACCCTGCAATCTCACACACAGTTTTTTCTTGTCCAGCCCTGACAAATTTTTGGTCAGTTTATTTCAACACCATGTCCAAGGTATTTTCAAAAACTATTGACATTTCACCACACATTGCTATTTTTGGTCTCCCGGAAGAGTATACTCAATACTCTGTAAAAGAGTTAGAAGTGATAACTTTTACCTCCCTGATTGCTAAACGCCACCTCTTCCTTAATTGGAAATCTACAATTGCCCCTTCCAGTACACAATGGATTAATGAGGTTATGTCTTTTTTAAAAGTAGAGAAAATTAGATATTCGAAGCGAGGAAACTCGAACCAGTTCTATAATAAATGGCAAGTGTTTATGGATTTTTTTGAGATAATGTAATTCCCTTCCACCTCCCTTTTTTTAAAAAGTTTATTTATTAATTATTTACTTTCTTATGTTTATGTCATTAGTTTAATTATATTATCCAGACTATGTCTTAGTTTTCTTTTCATTGTATTGTTCGTCTGGTTTCATTGTTATTTGTCACAAAAAAAAAAAAAAAAAAAAAATGCAAATTTGAAAGTAATGATGTTTACAAACCTGGTTAATGTTGACATCAGTGTGCCATTGTGTTGGCATGTACTTTTTGTTTTCTAGTATGCTCACCAATAAAAAATATGAAGCTAAAAAAAGAAATATATATATATATAAACCAGCCAACCAGTAGTAAACCAGATAGCTGTTAGGACTGGAAGTACAAAATCTGGACCCAAAAGCACGACCTGCAGACAAAAATACAATTAAGTTGTGTTTATTAAACACAGACAGGGAATACAGTTCACATAAAAAGGTCTTGGGTGAGTCCTCAGTGAATTGTCTACGCGGATTCGTCACGACGTCCGAATCCAAAGGAGGAAACCCACGGCCCGGGTCGGGAGCACACGAGGGGAACCCGACTAGGAGAAAACAGAGGAGCGTCAGGGGACAGACCAGGTCATACACAGGGAGTCTAGCAGACAGGCAACAGTACATAGGGGAAAAGGCAGAATCACGTACCATAAATCCGGGAAAAAAGGTCGAACACGGGAGTGGCTGGAGAGGCCGAAGTACAGACAGGGGGTCAGGCAAAACTCAGGAGTCGAGGAACAATCCGGGTCGGAAACAGACAGGCAGGCAAACAAACAGGATCTGAAGAAACGCTGGTAAGTAGACACACCAAAAGGAGGAATACGAACTGGCACAGGACAGGGGAAAACACAGGGCTTATATACACGGGAGGGAGGGAAGACAATGAGACACAGGTGGAACAAATCAGGGCGGGGACAGGTAATCAACACAGGTGACACAATCAGGGAAGGGAAGCAAAGACACCAGACATGACACAAGAGGAGAACTTAACAAAATAAAACAGGAAATAACAGACAAGACAGACAAAACAAACAAGAGTCCGGGGACTGATATGACAATAGCAACATCTAAAAACCATTTAGAAACATATATAAATCAGCTATCCAGCAGTATACCAAACAGAAATATATTATAGCCTAAACCAGATTGAAATATATGCAAATGATCTAAATTATTACAAAAATCAATACATGGAATTTGCAAATATGTGAAAAAAAAAATGAAACAAACAACATTTTAATTGTAAGCTATAATACACTTTATTTACAAATAGAACCTAGTGGTACTCCCCACCAATATATGGTACAGTGAAATCGACTGAAATTGACAATAGTTACTCAAGGTATGTAAGACTGAAAATGTAAAATTATGACAAATTATGGAATTATGGATCATTTGCATTAAACATGGTATAAAAATAACATTATAGCAGCAGGATTCCATTCTAGGCCGGCCTAGAATAGAATTCCATTCTGGGCCGGCCTGATTCTGAATCGGGCCAGATTCTGTTTTGGGCCTCGACATATATAAACCAGATAGAAACATATATAACCCAGTTCAGCAGCAGTAAACCACGCACCTTAGCAGATATCTCATATCTTAATCATCTACATTTCCATTATTAACCAACTTTGCTTCATTTCAATTCAGCTAGCTGTTGCCAGTAACATCAAATGTTTTTTAACATTATAAAATGTTACATACCTCTGTAATTGGATTACTTTTCTGCCTAGTCTTTTCTCTGCTGTCATGGCAGTTCTTATTGCATTTGGTGTGCTATACGTATGCATTTTCATCCTTTCGCGTGTTATTCAGTGCCATTTGAATTGCGTGCCATTGCATGACAGACCTCAAGTTTACATATCCATAACCTAACCACTAATTGCTTGGTATTTTACTCTGCGTGAACATACACGCGGTAACCTTATAATGCATACAGATAACACGCTAATTAAAAGCGGTGTGTTATCTGTATGCAATTCATGATATCACATTATTACAGTCATTCTAGTGTTTAGATGTCTCTTTCACGACAACTGTCAAGCATAAGGGGTAAAAAACCTCTATTAGAGTGACCATTTGCCACCGTGTTCAGTGTATTATAGATTTCTCCGTCGTTTTAGGTCACCGCACAGCTGGAACTTGTGAAATAAGAGCGTAGCTTTCAGACAATTACTGTCGCACAGACATAAGACAGGAACGATGTTGTATCATGGACGGTAATCTGAAGGTATTCACAAGTGAATAGTGTCTGCATGACATATAGCTACAGAGGTATCATAAGGCCAGACTGTAGTGACTTTGCTCGCGAGGTAGAGAAAAGTAGATAATGCCATTGTACTCACCTGCAGCCTTGGCGCTTTATCACTTCAAACGCTGCTGCGGCGGTGTCGAACCATTCATCATCCGAGGCTGAGGCCATAGGTACCAGCAGACATGAGCGGGGGCCTTTTATCACTGCTGCCGCTGCACCAGTCCCTGTTCCCATTAGTTTAGACTGGGATTTGTACAGTCCTAACAATATTGCGTAGGTAAATAATTAACAGGAGACGATGGGAAACTGGAGGTAATTTTAATTTCAGTCTAATGACATAAGATGAAAGGATATGGATGATTATATAGATGTAATATTAACCCCTTATCTAAAACTGAAATGATTAATCGACTCAAATCAATTTAAAAAAATCTTTTATAAATGTGTTACATGTTTCCTGAATCGATTCTTTATTTCCTTTATTTTGTTGTTGCTAAACATTGGTTCCACTGTTGTGTTTCCAACAGACGCTTATTGTGACACACACATGATGCTAGGATTAACACAAAGTTGTGTTACATGATAAGTTCTTAGTAAATTAGATACAAATTTGTTGACAACTGCGGTGAACATATTGTTTGTAGATGTCATTTGATTAGTTTGTTGCTTATATCTACAAATATTTTTTTATATGGGTCCAGTCAAGTGAAAATGAACATCAGCGCGACACATCATTTATCAAGTGGGCTCATTTTTTAGCTAAAGATCTCTATTTTATGGAACTGTTATCCTTTTTAAAATACCACTTGTAGAAAAAAAAGTTACAACTGATTTTATTGGTTGTACTTTTTACACCGTACCCATAGCTCGAATTTCATGTAAAAAAAAAAAAAATAAAATATATAGATATATATATATATATATATATATAAAAATGTGAAAATGTATTAAATCTGTTGATCGTATAGATGATTGTTCAGTTTCAACTATCAGATTGTCATTATTTTGCAAATATCATTGATATTTTAACATAGGCAGAAAGTTGCCAGAATGTTGGCTCTGCATCACATTTGAGCACAAATTGTGCTTTTATTTTGACAAGCAGGAACAAGTCTAATGGCAGCATCACAACAGGATAGCCATTGCTCTGCCTATGGCTCTCACTCAGTGTGCAACTTTAGAAATTACAAAAATACAAAAAAATACACAAAAAGGCCAATAAACATTTCCATACACATACTAAGTCAAAACTAGTGCTAACACAAAAACCCCGCTGAATTCTTGCACATAAAAATAACACATTTACAACAAAATACCCACTACCCATAATGCACTGTGGCAAACATGCCACAATATTTATGAGTTTGAACATTTGTGAGTTGCTTAAATGGTTCTGTCCACGTTACCACAAAAATACCTATTTTTCATTTTCAAGGTACTTATAATTCAGATATTTGAGTGAAACTTTCAGAAAGTAATGATCATAGATAAATTTTTGGTGATGCATACAATGGTAAAGAGTCGTCCACTTGTTACTATGGCAACCTGTCTATGCGTTACCACATTCTCATGTCAATAAAACAGAGACTTTTCAATATTTTACTCCAAAATGTATTTTCAGCATAGTTGAACATAATATCTAAAAGGTTTTGTCATACTTTATATCAATTTCTGTTGAGAATCATATGTTTTGAATGTTGGCATGACGCTTAAAAAATTGATATCCGTTTCAAGTCCACGTGTTACCGAGCAGTAATTTGACATTGAATTAAGCAAAAAAAAAAAAATCTGCCAATGGAACAAGTGAAAATTATCTTGGTAAGATTTCTTGAAATCAGATTTTCATGGTGTATTGTCTAAAAATAATTTCTTATATCTCACTGCAAAGTTACTCTTTAGGTGATTATGTCTTATTTTAAGTGTGATGAGATATTTGGACTAGAAATGAGAAAAATACACTTGGTAAGATTTAGATTTTTGCAGTGTACTGTATATGATGTATTGACACGCTGGTATGGACGGTTATAGTCGTGCCATAATGATGTGGTTAAGCAAACAACAGATGTGGTTGACTAAATGAGACTTTATTTCACTTATGTGAATGAGAGCTGCACTGTAAGCCTGTACTTTGTATTTACTAAAATGCTTTAATTACAATGTACTTTATGATTTACGTTTTATGACATTATTATAAAATATTAAGTATATTCTACTAATTTGTAGATATAGTCGAACGTACAAAAAGTTCAAGTTGAATGGATTTAAATCCCTAAGTTTTTGTCATGACCACACCTTTTTATCTCCGCATTGCATTGTGGGTATTGGGCATGTTGTTGAAAATGTGTTATTTTTATGTGCAGGGGTTCAGCGGGGTTGTGGTGTTAGTGTTAATTTTGACTTAATGTGTGTATGGCAGTGCTTATTGGCCTTTTTGTGTTTGTTTTTGTATTTTTGTAGAGCTGCACCATGAATCAGAGCCATAGGCCAAACAATCGCTTTCCTATCCATCCATAATTATTTTCATTTGATATAAATCTTAGTACTTTTTCAAATTTAAAGCACATCACATACTGACTTATTATACTAAGCTTAGTTCCTGCTAAATTTCCATCCATGCAATGGTATATTATATGAAGCATTTTATATTGTGAAATACTTTAATTTAATTGATTTAGAATTGAGTACAATGAACTGATATTAGGTCTAATGATTGTACAAAGTAATTGACAGTGCAACAAATTTTAAGTTAAATTAACTTGGCATGTAGTGTATTGTACTTAAAATAGCAATTCCATTCAAATAAAGCATATAATTTTAATACACTGAAGTTTTGATTACTTATTACTTAAATTTTTTAAGGTAACCGGTTTCCTCAAATTTTTTTTAAGTAAACTCAACTTATCCGGTCTTACAGTGTGAGCTAATTTCAGCCTCAGACATTAAAGCCTTTAAAACTAAAGCCCAGGTTTCTTCCACTTTTTCCTAAATGGGGTATGAAGTGCAGGTCTGCAGATCAAGAACAGTGAATTTTCTATCGATGCTTGTGGGCTTCATAATTAAAACTTGACTTTTCGTTTCTTAAGTACTTCTTTCTTTCTTAAATACTGTAGTTATTAAGCACTACGTGTCTAAAAGTGTATTTTTGTTGACGTAAATTATGACTAAATGACATTTAGCCTTACAGAAATAGTATCACTTATGATTAAAGCCCTTTTTGCAAATGTTTAACAGTTATTAGGAGATCAATGTCGATATCTACTTTGCAGTGGACACACACACGGTGCTTAAAACACTTTGAATTTGCTTACTGTATGCTTTGCGGTTGAATAAGGGACTATTAGACAAGATTTTTCCATCCTCCTCCACCGTTGACTTAAGCATAAACTCTCCCACCTTAATATCCTGTGAGTGCAGGACTCCGAGGTGATTTAGTTAGTGATTTCCTGTCACAGAGTAATTTATGGTGCAGCCTTTGTTCTTCCAGCATCCACTCCACACCACTGCTAAAACAAACTACCTATTCAAGAACTAATCACTTCCATATATATATATATTTTTTTTCTTTTCTGCTTCTGTGTGGTGTGGAATACACAGACAGTGGATGCAGACGGAGAAGGACTCACATCTGATATGGTCTGTGCTCTGCTTTGCTAAATATGATGGTCTGTTTAGTTCTGTTTAACCCTTGAAAGGTCCTGTTTGGAGAATTCGTTTAAAGTGGATTGCAGCGAAACCTTCAATGCATCCTACTATAATAGATGTTTCTGTGCACTTTTGTCTAGATAGATAGATAGATAGATAGATAGATAGATAGATAGATAGATAGATAGATAGATAGATAGATAGATACTTTATTGATCCCCGGGGGGAAATTCAAGTATTCAGCAGCTTACATACAACACACAACACAAAAGTGGGTTAGTACCAGGTTGACAAAAAGGTTAGTATATACACTCTAAGAGACACTTGCTAAAGAAACTACTCTAAAAGTGCTTCCTGTACAGTACTGTACATAAAGACTTCTGATTGTATTCACAATTCAGGGCAGTGATTAAAAAAAAAAAAAAAAGTGAAACGGTGATATAAAGTCTAGCAGTGATATAAAGTGACAGTGATTTAAGTGTTCTACGGTGGTTTGGACAAATGAATGAACCCCTCCCTCTATGTATATGTGCACTAGCAAGGAATGGATGACAATATGAGTGTAAAACTTGAAATTGTTACTTGTTTCATTTCATTTCATTTCATTTATTAAGATCCCCATTAGCAACTGATGATTCAGTTGCTCTTCTTCCTGGGGTCTCCTCTACATTACATTACAATTTTAGTTATTTACATTAATCTTACACCATTCACACACACACACACACACACACACACACACACACACACGCACACACACTCACAAATAATTCAGATTCAGAAAACTTTATTTATCCCATACGGGTAATTCATTTGCAGCTTACCACAGATATCAGCCCACATCCAAAGTGCAATGTGACAATCATAAATAAATCAGTGCACAAATACAGGACTACTGAAAGCAACTACGAATAAATGCATTTAAATAATCAACAATAAATAATCAATAAATACCAATGCAGACTAAAAGACTAAAAGACCCTATTGGCTCTGCTAATAAAAAAAAAAAAAAAAAAAAAAAAAAAAATTCTATAAAATGACTAAAATGGCTTCTGTCAGAGTTTAAAAGTGTGATAGCTGAAGGAATAAAAGATTTTGAATATCTGTTGGTTCTCCTCTGAGGAGCATGGTCAAACAGGACATATACAACAGCCCAGTGCAAAAATAAATAAATAAATAAATAAACAAAATCAGTACTATACATTTGTACTCCTTCACCAACCAATAGCTGTCTGACACAAATCATAAGACGTCTTTCAATATTATCAATACTCTTTCCATTTCATGCCTGCTGTGTAAACAAGAAAAGTTTTAATTTCTTTTGAAAACATTTTCTATTATTTTCCAACAACAGAAACCCTGGCAATCCATTCCATGCAACCATGGCCCGATAAAAAACAGTTTGTTGTAACGGATTTGTTGTGCCTAAAGGCAGAGCACACCGTGGTTCACTGGTTTGTCTTGTACAATAATTATGCTGATCAGTAAAAAATGACAGTTTTCTGTAAATAATTTCTGGAGTTTGTGTTGCTATAATGTTACGAATACATGATAATAAAAAATATTTCAATCTAGATTTTACAGTTAACTATGCCAAACTGTTGTGCATTGTGGTTATATTAGTTCTGTAAGGGCAACCCAAAACAATTTGTGCCGCTTTATTCTGTACAACGTGCAATTTGTGTAAATTATTTACATTAGTATTTGACCAAACAACTGACACATAATCTATATGAGATAATACTAATGACTGAACTAATAGCTTGGTCAACCATTGGGGAATAAATTTCTTACAGTGTCTAATTATTCCTAAACTCCGACCCATTTTTTGCAATATATTATTCATTTGGCCATCCACGACAGTGTGCCATCCACAATTACACCCAATAAATTAGCTTCGTCTACTTGTTGAATCATGTTTTCCCCCACAGTTAAGTGCAACGTTGGTGACATCTGAAGAAAATGTCTTGATCCAACAACCATACATTTTGTTTTGCCTGCATTAATAAGTAATTTATTGTCCATAATCTATTGTTACTTGTTAAGCACAAGCTGTAATTAAAAATAAAGTTGTCCTCTGAAGGGGGGTGGAGGGGTGGTGGTGGGTTAAAAAAAAAAAAAAAAAAAAACCCAAAAAACTAGAAGCACTCGGAGAGCGCAGACCTCCGCCATGGCAGATCAGTGCCCCAGATTTGGATGAAAATTTCAGGAAATGTTGATACTGGCACAAGAAACAAATGATTAAATTTTGATGGTGATCGGGGTAGGTGGGGGGGGGGGGACTGACCTGCCTTGGCAGAGGTCTGCGCTTTTTTCAAGTAAAGCACTCGTAGAGCGCAGACCTCCACCAAAGCAGACCAGTGCCCCCCCCCACCCCCCCCACCCCTGATCACCACCAAAATGTAATCATTTGTTCCTTGTGCCAGTATCAACATTTCCTGAAATTTTCATCCAAATCTGTCAATAACTTTTTGAGTTATCTTGCACACAGACAAACAGACAAACCAACGCCGACTTTACATAACCTCCTTGGTGGAGTTAAAAAAGAATCGGACTACCCATCAGTATTTTTCACACAGTGGTTTAGAAAGTTTACACCTTCATGGCCAAACTTCACCAAGTGCCATGCAGCATTCATGGACATCCAGAAAACCAGCTACAGAAGCTCTCATACAACCAGGGGGAGTTGCAGGGAAAATGTCTTGAATTCAATCTCTCCCTGATGCAATGCAATACCTGAAGGACCCTGGGAAGTGTGAGCCACCTGATCTGGCTCCAGGACACGGGAACAAAACAAAACAAAAAAAGCTTTTTACAGAGCATACATTTTGAATTGCTCTCCTGTTTAGAAATCACAACAGTGGTGTTCCTCAAAACACAAACTGCCTCCAAAGCTGCGCAGCAGGAAGACCTGGCCTTGGCAGTGCCGCCGGTGTCCTGAGGTGAGCAGAGGAGCTGAAGACCCGACACCAATTCACAGAGATTTTCTACAAAGCCACAACAGAGCAGTGGACATGGACACGCGAGGAGAAGCTGGATTTATTTCAAGAATTCACTGCACTGACTGTAGTGCCCACACTGTTGTACATGGACTGGTCTGTCTGTCTGCAGCAGTTCTTTTTCAAAGCTGAAAGTGCTTAAAACAAAGATGAGGAATCTACGTTCTAACAGCAGATGGAAACAGTGAACGAACTTATTGACAGCAGGTTTGTTATCGTTCTTTAAAAGCGGCGTTATCGTACACAAAGCAAACTTTGGCGTGTGTTTTGTTCAGATAACAGTATGTTCATCAGGGATAATGACTGTTTCTCACACCAAACCCCCTTCTTTTTCTTTCTTTCTTTTTTTTTTTTAACCCTTAGGGGTCCACGGTCACGGCCTTGTGACTCAATCACATGACATTTTCAACACGTCGTAGCGTCAGAAGTCGGTCACGTAGACCACTGGAGACAACTGCATTCAAAAGTGCGGACTTGAAACACTCTCTTGCTTTTTCTTTGATGTTGATAGAGCAAATGTAACCCGCTTGGTAAGGGTTAAAAGTGTATTTTATTCATTCTCATCATTATTTCTTTCATTTTATGTTTATATGCATTTTGGCTTTTATTTGGAAAAACGGAAATTTATTTTGGCTGAAACCGGAAGTAGCTTGCTAACAATACTCATGTATCTTAACATCGCTAATTCATGGGTTGTAGACCGCATCTTTTCTTCTGAGTGTGGCAAAGAAAATTGAAAGAAAAAGGTATGAAAACCTTGTTTCGCTCTCAAAGTAAGACATTATTTAGCAAATGATATATTCGGATTCAAATTGTGTCTTAGAGGTCGGAGAACCGTCAAGGAGGCACTTTTATTTGTCCTGACTTCTGTAGGAAACTCTTCTTGGTAAGCTAGTTCTAGCATGTTCTTAATGTGTGTGTACGTAGCGAAGCCACGAGGTGGCTATGCTAGTCGCACTTAAGAGTATTTTGTAGAATTTATGATTGTTTCAAAAGCTGTATTTTACTATAAAGCAATTAATTGATTAGTGAATGGGAAATTCGTACTGATAAGTGCCACTAAAACAAGCACATTGTGAATCTTTTACACTGTGAAGTGCCTGGTTCCACATCTCTTCATGTAATTATGGGTTGAAGTAACACACATTTGAGAGGAAAATTGTCATTTTAAGTAAATTAAAATGAGTAAAAAGTAGCAAAGCTGTAATTTATGTGCGTGTTGTTAATTAAAAACAATTTATTTCATTTCCTTTGTTTAAAATCTAAATCTTATGTTAAATAAGGTTAAAAATCTACGGAGTCGAAGATGTACTGGTATGTCCGCTGAAATCTCACTCCATCATGTCAGTGATGCAAAATTCTAAATGCCCAATTCTTCTAAACTGCCCCTCTTCAGATCCATGTATTTTATTGAATTTCTCTGCAGAATTTATTTAGTTCTACTCCATAAATGTCATTGTCTGTACTGTATCCAATGTTACAGTAAATCAATCATTAAGGAATATGACATACGTTTTTCATGGCGTATATAAACAGCATTGAGCTTTTATTCTTATAGACCCTATCGAAAGAGAAATTCAGGTTCTCAGGAAAATCGCCGCTTATCAATTAATCGTTAATCGATCGATAAGGTCAACCAACTAGTAATTAATGGATTAATCGATAATTTGCTTCCCTAACTTAAATCTGTATTGTATTTTATGTAGAACTGTAACAATAGCCAATAAAAGAAACAGACAAAAACAAACAAAAAAGAACCCCCCCCCCCAAAAAAAAAAAAAAAAAAAATAAATAAATAAAATAAAATAAAAAAAAGAACAGACAAGCAAGAGCCTCTATACGTCTTGTGTCTTCACAGATATCTGTTTGGGCCATAAAAACATTTGTGATTAATAGCAACCATATATAAAACAGCTGTGTGTTAATACTAATGTATGTTATGTAAACGCAGATGGAGGTAAGTTTCCATTCTCCTTAGTAAAAACCCTAAATAGCAGTGAATACTTACAATGCTGTAGTCGTAATATTATGCATTAAATCATCTGTTTGTGAGGTTATCGGCCCATTTTTAAAGTAGTTCAGCAGCTTGAACAAGAACTACATTGCTGACTCTATGCAAATTAGTCATGTGTTTATGATAGCATATGCCTATTAGCCTAAATAAGTTCTTGTTGAAGCTGCTGAGCTGAAGAATGAAATGGTTTACAGTAACATGGATTTGGGTTTTTATCTGTTCGTTACGTCATATAGGCAGATTTATGGCAATATGTGTTTTTTCTATACACTTATCACACTGACACCAACATCTGAAATGTCCTTTGTATGTGTTTGAGTGTGTATGTGTATTTTATTTTTTTCTTTCCTTTTTGCTTGTGTGCACATTCCTGTATGTTTTGAGGAGGTCTGGTCTTAGCACACTTTGGGTGGGCTGGTGGAAATTAAAGCAGGACGACGTGGGTGGTAGGTACTAACATACATCTAACATACATTAACACTGACAGGGGGGATTTCTCAGATTACTGTTTTTGTACGATTATTGAATTTACTTCCGAGCTCACATCACCTCTTTATGCTCTGTGTTTCTGAAAGCAGAGTTTCCGGTATCATTCTGTTCATGAGACTGTCCCAATCAGCTGGTTTCTGTCTTCATGCAATCAGAACCTGACACATGCCGTTAGCCAATCACAGGTAAACTGCCAAGTGTTTAACCCTTTAACCCCTGATGTGTCTGTGGTGAGTATTCTGAATGTATGATTTCTTTTAAATATTCATAAAAAGTCAACTATTTGCTCCATAAGTAGATTTTGAAAACCATAGACATCCGAGCATGCTCAGTACACCCCCTGGCACCTGTGGAACGGGGCAAAACACAAAACCAGTGAGTGAGGCCGACTCACTATAAAAATTGTATTGATTTTGTGTTGATTTTCCTTCTCCTTTTTTTCCTTTTTTTTTTTTGACTCTTTTTACCAAGTTTGACCATGTAACTGCTTTATATAGTTGAACCAGGTGCCAAAAAGCAGCTGGACTGATTTAGAAAAAAAAAAAAAAGCCCAAAACATAAACTACTGGACCCTAATTCAAATCCTTGTTGTTGTTCAGTGTGTTCCAGTTCACAGTTCATGTTCAGCATCCTAAATCTCTTATTGATGTACATTCTGAGTGCATTATATAGTCGAAACCTCTCAAACTCCAATTCTTTTCTTTGTCTTTTTCTGTTATTCCACCTGTTTTGACCCTAAAACACACAGTAAAACTAAACCACTGAAGAAAAGGAACACAAGCACACACTCACAGCAGCTTTTATGAATCTGAAACAGACGACAGTTCCCAGCAGCACGTTTACCTGAGGTAATGTCTGAGGGGTTAAAGGGTTAAAGTGCTGATTCACACTGCTTTCTTCATCTGTTGGCTCTGTTTTGTAACCGTCCTCCTCCACCTCAGCTTGGTTGTCTGATCTCAGTTTAACTCTGAATGCATTATATCATCAGTTCCATCATCTTCATCAACACCATCAGTCTCAAATCTCTGGGGGAGCATTTCTCTGTCACTGTAACTCCCAGGTCATGAGATCATTTTGCAACGTGGTCTTCCTGTCAGGGTCCAAGCACCAAAATCTATTCCCTATCTCAAGGGTGTCCAACATACAGCCTGCGGGCCAAAACCAGCCCGCCCAAAGGTCCAATCCGGCCTGTAGGATGAATTTCATTAATTCATCTTCTGAACCCGCTTTATCCTCACTAGGGTCATGGAAGATGCTGGAGCCTATGCCAGCTGCCTATGGGAGAAGGTGGGGTACATCCCGGATTAGTCCCCGTGTTATCACAGGGCTGACATATAGAGACGAACAACCAATCACAGAGGAATATACTGATCTCAAGGTCATCATGCCTTCCACCTTTATGGACTTTGTGGCACGCAATGAGCCCATTTCCAAGCCTTTGCAAACTGACTTGGCAAAGCAGATCAGTTTTGGCCTGATGTTCACGTGACGTTTGTGGGTGGAAGAGGTGCACTATGGTTTTTGTGGTGTAGTGGTTATCACATTCGTCTAACACACGAAAGGTCCCTAGTTCAAAACCGGGCAGAAACAGGTGGTTAGCATACGAGTTCCTTATGGGTAGCTGTCTCCCAAGACCTGCTTTGAATCCAGCACACTGAGTTGCTGCAATGACTCAGCCCCACATAAAATCTAGATGAATCCCTCCAAGCCCAAAGGTTTCATCACATGATGGCTTAAAAGTCAATTCCTTCTGTTTAACAGCATCAGCAGTGCTGGAGGCTGAAACTCACATAAACCTGCACGTACCAGTAAGCTGCTGTTTTGATTCTTCCTGGTCATTTTCAAAGGTCAACAGGACTGGTTTTGCTCTTTTGAATCCGTTCCGTCTCTTATCTAATGGTCTTCATCAGTTTTACGTGCTGGTGGGGGAAAGCAGACTTCTAAACCTGAAGGGGGAGTGGCCTGAAGAAGTCATTTTCGCCGTATGTTAATGACTTTGAGTATTATGGTCGTAGACAGGGTGGCCCTGGCTTTCAGGGTGGTTAGCGGGTGTTGTGTGTGGGTTTCTGGGTCGTTGCAGGAGGGAGTGGGTCATTTGAGACAAAATCAAAATAGGTGCTTTGGAATTACACTGTTTGCAGGTCCAAATGCATTTGAAAGCCATATTGTGGGCTCGTCCGGGATTTGAACCCGGGACCTCTCGCACCCAAAGCGAGAATCATACCCCTAGACCAACGAGCCTTCTGCTGCCTTTTTCCAAAGCTGTCTTCAGCGGCTGAAGGACCGTAGCGGGCAGTTGGAGTCTGATGACCTGAATGTCAACTGTTGTTGTGTAGCTGCATCCATGCAACAACCACAGGGGAGTTAAGCGGTTGAGGCCGTAAAAGGCCGAAACAATAGCTGGCGCATGGTCTGGAATCCCAAATCAGTCAAAATGTGATGGTTCACTATTGCTAAACTGACTGATTGAGGAAGGTCAACATGTGTATATTGTCAATGTATAAAGGGGAACAATCCCGGCCATCTGTGGTCCCACAAACTGACTCATTGTGAGATCATAAGTACGTATTAGTGACCAGCTCCATGGGCCTATCCGCTGGCTTAGAATGCCACCCGTACTCTTCAAGTGGGTGTTATGAATGAATCAACGGAATGAATGTTGCAGATTCAAGAACAAACAAAAACAATGGAATAGCCCACAACACGCCCAGCTCAGGAGCTGTAATCTGCGAATGTCGCTAACTGTAGAGGTTTAATGTTCGCGTGACATTTGGGGGCTGGAGAGGTGTGCTGCAGTTTCTGTGGTGTAGTGGTTATCACATTCGTCTAACACACGAAAGGTCCCCGGTTCAAAACCGGGCAGAAACAGGTGGCCAACGTATGCGTTCCTTATGGTTAGCTGTCTCCCAAGACTTGCTTTGTATCCAGCTCCTTGAGTTGGTGCACTGACTGAACTCCACAAAAAGTCTAGACGAAGCCCCCCAAGCCAAGGATTTCATCATATGATGGCGTCAGGTCCTTTTGTTTAACAGCATCAGCAGTGCTGGAAGCTGAAACTCACATAAACCTGCACATACCAGTAATCTGCTGTTTTGATTCTTCCTGGTCATTTTCAAAGGTCAACAGGACTGGTTTTGCTCTTCTGAATCCATTCTGTCTCTTATCCAACAGTCTTCATCAGTTTTATGTGCGGGTGGGGGAAAGCAGACTTCTGAACCTGAAGGGGGAGTGGTCTGTGGAAGTCGTTTTCACCATATGTTAATGACCTCGAATGTTACGGTTGTAAACAGGGTGGCCCTGGCTTTCAGGGTGGTTAGCGGGTGTTGTGTGTGGGTTTCTGGGTCTTTGAGGGAGGGGGCAGGTCGTTTGAGACAAAATCAAAATAGGTGCTTTGGAATTACACTGTTTGCAGGTCCAAATGCATTTGAAAGCCATATTGTGGGCTCGTCCGGGATTTGAACCCGGGACCTCTCGCACCCTAAGCGAGAATCATACCCCTAGACCAACGAGCCTCTAGCTACCTTCTTCCAAAGCTGCCTTCGGCGGCCAAAGGATGGTAGTGTGCAGTCAGAGCCTGGTTCTCGCACCTGCATTTAGCTCCACGAGAAAAGCAGAGTAACAAAGAAAAAAGCCACAAAACTGCCAGCTTCTCTGTCCTCGTTAGTATAGTGGGTAGTATCTCTGCCTGAAGTCCAGGGTTCGATTCCCTGATGGGGTGTTAAAGACTTGTGTCTTGTTTATGATCAGGGATCAAGTCAAGCAAGTGGTATTCAGCACACTGTTGCCCTTCAATGTAGGAGAAACTGCCTATCTGGATAACAAGCTGGAATGAATCCATCAAGTAGTACATAGCCCTTGCCTTAAGTTTTTACTTGGGTTCAAGTGAAAGCCCGGACCAAGCCAGTATAAAAAGTAGAATTACATGAAAATGGTTATAGTAAGAAATTATCTTTTCACAAAAACGTAAATAACCTGAACAGATATGAACAATGTGAAATGTCTTCACAGAAGTCAGTCCAATTTTATCAATATTCTGCCTGTTAGTAAATGTTTTGCGTATTTGTAGATCCACTGCTATCAGTATGTTTTCATGCATGGTGCAATTTTACTTTTTTCACTCTAAAATATAGAGAAAAGTTTGGAGTTGACATCACTTATAGATTGTTACATTATTGTTTTACTGGTTGGCCCATTTCAGATCATATTGGGGTGAATGTGGAACCTGAACTAAAATCAGTTTGACACCCCTGCCCTACGTGAATGAGTTTCAGTATACATGTACTGCTATTCTTTTCATTTTCCCTTCATTTCTTTTTTTTCTGTTTAAGTCTCTCTGGATTGACGAGTGTAGACAGTGGATATAGATATTTGATTCACAGGATTAAAATAATGTTTGTTAGTACCACAGTCTTGCACATCTTAAAATGCTTTAGTTGGTATTTTATGCAGGATTTCCTTCAATAGTCTGCATCTGCAATCCTTTACTTCTTAGCCAAAGCTACAGGATCATAAAAACAATCAATACACACACAAAAACTGCAAAGACATGGTCACAATGGGGACATGATTTAGGGGTCAATTTTACCTTGGTAGAGTGGGAAAATATCTGACATCTCAAATTCAGTAAAAGGCGGAGTTATACAGTTAAAAATTTGTCACAGAGCATATATTACTCCTTATAGACTTAAAAAAAAATAGATCCAAGAGTTTCAGATCTTTTTTGGCGTGACTGTAGTCAAATGGCTGCTTGGATTTATATGCTGTGGTACTGCCTTGTAGTCAAGTCTTTCTGGATAGATCTGTAAGTTAACTTCAGAGTTTATTAATATAAATATTGCTCCATGTTCCGCAGTTTGTCAGATGGAGTACAGGGCTGCACAGCTACAAACAAGACAGAAAAACAGCTGGTTTAGCCTTTTTGGCTGTGAGAAGAATGATTTTGTCGAACTGGAAAATTTACAAAACAAAGTGTTGCTCTATAGAAACATGGGTTTCTGAGTTTTTAAATCTCTTACGTATGAAGCAAATAACAGATGTACTTCACCCTAAAATGCCAAATGTATCATGTTTGATACATGAGTTTTGAAGTGTGATTTTTTTTTTTTTCCCTGAAAAACCTGATGCATACAATTAGATACATGCAATACATGGATAATCCACCGGGGGGAGGAATTCATTCACCAGAGGCCTTTCCAGTGACACTACAAGATTGTCATTAATGAGAAAGAACTTTCCCAATTTTGTAAGGGAATTATCAATTTGTTCGACATGTTTGTTCAAAAATAATAATATTTGAGCATTGAGACCCGATGCATCAAATATGATACAAAATTGAAACTCATACATGGAAAATGATATTTGAAAAAAAAATTATTTTTTGGTCGTTCAGAAGGACCAATAAAGGTTCCAGTTTCAAAGAACTAGAATTTTCTGTCAATAATTTAATGGTTCAGGCTTTACAGGGTTAATGACACTACTTTTAGAATTGAAACCATTTGGAACATTTGTAGGTGAGGGGTGCATATCATTGTCACAAATATTAAGTTGAAAGACTGTCAATTCAATAGGCAATTTTCTCAGTTCTTTTTTTCCTCAGTCCTGATCCAGCCTTGAATAGGATCTTTGGGTTCCCTTTGATAATTTTAATGATTATTTATCTAAGTTGAGAGTACTTTCACTGTCCATTTATGTGATATTGTTGTGAAAGATATTAACGCTCTATCTTGTCTGGTTTGTTGTTTTGGTTGTGGTTTTCATCATGGTTTACACTACCAGTCAAAAGTTTGGACTCACCTGGTTTTTCTTTATTTTCATGACTATTTACATTGTACATTCTCAAAACTATGAATGAACACATACGGAATTATGTAGTTTAAAAAATATGACATAACTTCAAAACATGTTTTATATTTTAGATTCTTTAAAATAGCCACGTTTTGCTTTTATTACTGCTTTGCACATTCTTGGCATTCTCTTGATGAGCTTCATGAGTTAGTCACCTGAAATGTTTTCCAACAGTTTTGAAGGAGCTCCCAGTGATGCTGAGCACTTGTTGGTCACCTGTGGTCCATCTCAAGTCATTTGAATGAGAAGGTGAGTCCAAACTTTGACTTGTAGTGTAGATATGTGTTTATTGTTGTCATGTGTAATAGCTAAAATTAATAAAATGTGGGAGGAAAAATTACCCCCCCACCACCCCCCCCCCCCCCAAAAAAAAAAAAAAACAGTCACCTGGGTCTTCAGTCATGCTCACCTGGAGAAAAGATTTTGGCCATAAAAGAAAAAATTTCATGCATTTGTCTCATAATTATTGTATATCATGATGAACTTGCCAATCCAATGATGAACATATTGTGAATTACCCGTCCCTTGTTACGTCAGTATCATTTGACCTGGACTTCCTGCCTGCTCCTGTCTCTTCTATCAGTGGATGTACCCGTTCTTTGTACCAGACATTGAGTGCTTACACACCGTAGTGTCCCATGAGGCGTGTCGGGTAGAAGTACTTGTTCTGTAAGCTGAGCGTTATGGACCTTGTATGAGCTGTTCCACTTACTCTGCTGTGCTTCTCTGTTCTGAGTCCCGCTGAGTTCAGTTCACCATGTCATGTATTTCATTATTATCTTTACGTTAGAGCAGCGAAGCCCAGGTCTACGGACATGAGACAACCTTTGATCCCTAGATTAGGGGTCAGCACAGATAGGTATGAATAATGTAAAGATATAGATGTGGCTTAAAATAAAACACGGCTTGAGAAATATCCACATGGTCTAAAGCAGTGGTTCTTAACCTTGTTGGAGGTACTGAACCCCACCAGTTTCATATGCGCATTCACCGAACCCTTCTTTATTAAAAAATACAATATGATTTTTTTCAAATTGAAGACACAAGCATTTTGTTTTACTGGTGCACAAAATGAACCGTGCATTAACGTCACTGTGTTCAAAGATCAAAACCAATACAGTGCATGAACTCACAACAAATTACATACCTTTTCACAAAGACATGACCTTTTTTAATACTACCACATTGAAGTGGTTTTAATTTTTAACCTTATGTATTCCAATAATGAACTTATTGTATTTATGCTATCTATCATTTTTAACATTTTAACACACACCCATCACCTAATTTCCATCAGGCTACAATAATAATGAATATTTACTGCAAATCAGTGTGACTTCTGCTGTTGCCTTTGAGAGACCAGTTCAGAAATGCGTGGCTTCACCTTGGCAAGTGCCACTCTCATGTCATTTTCACAGCAAAGTCTGTTCCTTTGTGTTGTAGTGCTATAAGCAACAACAATACACCGCGTATATTGGATGTCAATCAGAGAAAGAGTCTCCGAAGCCGTTTGGTTACATACACGGACCTAGCCTGACACACACACTCGACTAATGAGTCGAGTGTGTGTCTTGACCTCCACCGAACCCCTGAGACTGACTCACCGAACCCCTAGGGTTCGATTCAACCCAGGTTAAGAACCACTGGTCTAAAGGTTTGAAAAAAAAAAAATCCACTTGTGAAGCCATTGGCATTACTTCTTACCTCCAAGTTCATTTCTGCGTATTCCTCTGTATTCTGTAGTCCCATTTGTGCCATATTTGGTGCCGATGAGTTAATACTACTACTACTACTACTACTAATAATAATCCTACTACATAATACACGTTCTTGTCCATCGATGTAGCAGCACAGGAGGGCGTTTGTACGGATTTTCCTCAGCCTTCACAGGCCCGATCGCCGCCAAACTTGCCAAATGAATACAAACATTATCTGACTCTCTACCAGGCACAATTTTATGTCCATATTCAAAGGTTGCGAGTAGGGATGTAACAACATCAAAATTTCATCACGGTTATTGTGACCAGAATTATCACGGTTATCATTATGATCACGATATTATTGAATTGTATTATTATTGTGCTCAAAATGTTCAAAAAGTACTAATACACACACTAAAATAATTTAACCAAGTTGTATTTTGAAAAAAACACAAACAAAAAACAAAATAATTAGCACAATGTACCTTCTGTTGCAGAAACATTCAAATATTAACCCTTAGTGGTCTGAGCCTATTTTGTCCGTTTTTCAGTCCTTTTGATTTCGCCTTTATATACTATATAAACAAATGTTTACTATACCCATGTTTGGGGCCTGTTTTTTCAGCACAACTTCATCTATACCATCTGTCTATTATTTTTTTCACTTTAACCTACTATGAAAGCATAAAAGGCCAGAAAAAAAAAAAAAAAAAAAAATCCGATTTGAAAAATGTATATAATTTATTGCATAAATAACACACAGATGCTTAACGAACCTTTTCAAAGACTTTAAAAGTGAATATTGTTCCAAATATTAGGTATATACAATTAAAATTGTAATAAGTTAAAATTATACTCAAATATTTGACATAAATACGATCTTTACATAGGTTTTTTTCCTATAAAAGTGCAGTAATCAAACACGGTTATTATGATAATTAGAATTTAAACTAATACTAACCGTCTGCAATTTTACCGCGGTTTATCGTCATACGGTAATCATTACATCTGCTAGTTGTAAGGTATGCGGGAGATTTTAGCCTCTCTCTACTTGAATTTTCATCCCTGCCGCCATACTCCATTTTCGGAAGTGGTTATGCTGCTGTTCATGAAATTTCTACTGCTAGCTGACGATGCTACAATGTGAAGGCTGCAGTTCACTACCGCTGTATGAATTTAATCATGCTTGACAGGCCAAACAAATGCATGCTCTTCCCTTCATGGCTCACATGTTGGCTCAAATTATTACCTGCACAATGCATGATTAAATGGTAGTTTACAAATGGATAGTGGTGGCAGATAAGTTCTACTTATCATGCCATCGTACAATGGCACCACGGGTATAATGCCGCTAGTAATAATAATAATAATAATAATAATAATGATAAAGTTTATTTATATGGCACTTTTCTCAGAAAGAAGTCACAAAGTGCTTTACAATAATATCAGAAGTAAAATACAGAGGCGAAAACACACAGCTACATACACAGCAAAGTCATAATAGTTTGGATTTTCATTATAGTTTTATTTTGAGTTTTTTTTCTCTAATTCAGTTACTTTTAATTAGTTTTTACAGCAGGTTTGCTAGTTTTTATTTATTTTTTCTAAATGCTTAGTTTTAGTATTAGTTTAGGTTGTTTATATCTTTTATCTTCTTTGCTGGCGTATTCAAATAAATCCCAGGACTCTGCTGCTTTCTCCCAACTTTAGTCTCCATGTTCCAGGTAGAGTGGGGACCAGAAGACCTGTCTAAACCAAAAAGCCTGTCTAACAAGAAGGTCATCAACTGCTTTTTCAAGACTCAAGAGAGTTTAAAGTGCGAAGTGACAGTGACTGCATTCCATACAGTTAAAGTTACAAGTCTTCCAATCAAAGGAAAAAAGTAAAGGTTGGTGCAACATTAGTTTTGATTCATTAAGTGAAGTGTAGGCTGCTGTAAATGGACCAGGAGCTCAAACAGTATTTAAGACACTTTAAAGCTATACCTACCGATGTGGCATTTCTCACAGCACTTAGCAAAAGTTTGAACATGAACAACCCGCCTCCCTCCAAAGCCCCGCCCGCTCATCCCAAGTCGTCAGAAATGGACGCATGGTCAGAGCCCCGTTCGGCACTATTTGACGCAGGGGGTACCCCTTCTGTGTCGGATTTCGACGCGGAGGGCAGCCTGATAGAACTGCATGTAAATCCCTCAGTGTCATTGAGCTCTGACGCTTTCCTCTTACCTGATGCGCGTGATGGAAGCGGAGGTGGAAGTGGAGGTTCGGTCCACTTCAGCGTGTCCGTGGACCCCTCCCTCAGTAATCAGATCCATCATCCACCTGCCACGGCCCCTGTTCCATCAGTAGACCCTGAATTTAAGGGTCTGGTCTGTGCAGTGCTGGGTCAGTGTCTTCAGCTGATGAGGTGTCCAGCATGCGCACTGTGAACGTGCGGCCTCCGCGAATTTTCCGTGGACATTTGAGGTTTCATAGTCCATACATTTATCATCTTACATAATCCTACATTGTGTGACACCATGTACATGTACCTGAATCAGTACTGCGGTCATAAAAGCTGAGCTTCCTGCAGACCTATCTGTTCAGTCCAGTACAGCTGACTTCCGGACTTTTATCTCCATCCTTCATTCATCAGACTCCTGTTTGTTCCCCTTAGTTGTTGTTGATGTTAATAAATCCGTTTTTTTCCTTCCACATGTGCATTTGAGTTTTATCCAAACACATCATAGACAGTAGACTGTGGTCAGTGACAGGAGGAGCAGCGTGAGTGAAGCATCAGATTCAGAGGTAGGCATATCAGATGCGGAGCGCGATAATGGATCGGATGCTGAATGGCCGTAATGGATGATTGACAGGAGGCTCAGCCAGGTTCGACCAATTATTTCATTCAGACCGACTAAAATGATTGGTCAGACTTTTATCAGAACCTATATGAGAATTAAACATTTTGAGTTTCAAAACCTGGTGGATTTCTTTAATATTTAGTTTGACACATGCATATTAGGAGCATTTTAAGATGACAAAAGAAAAGTGTAAAAATGCCACATCATACGGTATAGCTTTAAACTGCAGATAAAACACCAACTATGAAAACTAATCACAATACTAGAGTTAAATATAATGTAGCTCCTTCAGAAACCCTAACTGTCCTTCAAAAGAAAAAGTTGTTGACAGGTTGGACCCAGAAATTAGTTGTACAACCAGATAAATAGATACACTGTATTAATCCCAAACTTGGAAATTACAGTACAGTGGCAGCATGTCAACAGTAAAAATAGAACACAAGAGTAAACAAACTATACATAATACATTAGAAGAATTAAAAGAAAAGAACTGTAGAAAATCTGGACAAAGAGGATCAAACACTAAGGTGCAAAAATAAACTGTGATGTGCAAAGAAACATGAAGTTTTCAGTAAGAAGGTGGATACATATCAAAGTGCATATTGAAAATATGTTTATGACCAGCTTTAAATGTCAGAGGTGCAGAGTTGAGTTTATTGTACAGTGAAATTATGAATTTTCATATCCACATTTTATGTTATATACCTGTTGTGAAGCACATTGAGTCTGTCTTGTGCATGAAATGTGCTCTATAAATGAAGTTGAATTAGTTAAGTGTTATTACGAACTCATGGTCCAATTGAATTGAATTGAAATGACATATATAGACATAAGGCATGACTCACCACAAAACACACACCTGATACTGATACCTGAATCTGGTCTGGACGGGGCAGTGGACAGCTTTACAGGTGTGATTTGATCCACTCACAGTCAATAGTTAGAAATACTACTGATTTTTGTATGCATTTATTGAAAACAAAAACATGCATTTGGATGGGCTAATCAGGCCTTTCTACTGAGTTTGACAATTCCACCTATGAAGAATGACCATGGTCCACATTAATAGTTTAAGCATTACTAAAATGAAGAAAATGTGACGGTGCATTCAGGTTTCCGGTCTCCCATTTGAGTTCAACTCGTCTGCTTTAGAATAACAGTTCTAACTTCTGCCTGCAGGGAGAAATATCAATGCTCGTCTTTTGTGCAAAAATTATAACATTTTCAGTCTCTGAGTTGCCAAAAGCATGACCTTTCTAACCTTTTTCATGTAAAAAGACTTCTTTAGCGGTCAGTGCTGTTCAGGCTTCAGTGCCATTTCTCAAGAGCACCTTATCGTTGCCTAACCTGGACTGCATCCAGCTGGAAGATTCCCTCTAGTGTCTTTTACTGTTTCAGTTGCAGAAAAAGGAAAAGGCCAGCTTAAAGGAAGGATAAGTCACTGCACTTAAGATGAATTAATACAGACAAAATAATAAGATACGGTTAGGGAATAATCTTTAATTTATCTTTTGGCAAAGTGGTAAAGCTGCAGTCACTGGGAAAAACACAGCAAAAAAAAAAAAGTCAAATAAAACACAACCTTAAGGTTTAGTTACCGAAAAACGCTAGGTTCTTCATTTAAATAGTGTTCCCAATATTTGCTCCAGTAAAAAGCTGCACCATGGGGCACTGCCTGGAACAAATGGGTTACTATAGGCAGGTCATTCAACAGTGAAATTAGTAACTCTGGAGGTGCTTCAAATGCAAAGTGTGACTAAAATTACCCTCAGGCTGACTCGGCTCCTGTTATTCACCAGCCTTTCACACTGTGCCTTTCTTCTCGTCTTAGAGGTAAAATTAACCACTGCATAAATATGCTTTTGAAGGAGCTTTGGCATGTACAGTATGTGATTACAATACTACACAGACCTTTCACAACTAAGGGTGTGAAGAAAAAAGTTTCAGATTTTGCAAGTTTGTAAGATTTTCACTGGTTTTGGGCAAGAAGGCTGATTTATCATTCAAAGTTTGGTGGACCACAAACCAGAGTATTTTATGTAGTGCATGGACTGGACTCCCCTCAATGAATCGCCATCTTATCATGGAGCTATGTTGCTCTGTTGTTGGGGGCATCTAATCCCTGGTAGGGTCTCTCAAGGCAAATTGGACCTAATAATAATAATAATGGATTAGATTTATATAGCGCTTTTCTATGAACGCATACTCAAAGCGCGTTGTAAAAACACGTAGACTCAAGGATCTCAGGAAGAAACTGTTGTTCCAATATTTTCTATATTTGTTCCACCGGAAGTGTAACCTCTGCTACTTTAGGAAACGTCTACGTGTTGCAAAGGACAAAACAGTGTCTCTTTATCTGCCCAGGAGCCCATAGAATCTAAGGAGCCAGGGTAAAGACCCCAACTGCTGGGAATGGGGGGTACCCCCCAATTTAAAAAAGGACTTTACCGCTTGAAGTCGGTGTCGGGGGAACACAACAGGAGAATGAAGAAAAATTCACCAAGAGAAGGGCTGAGTTTTAAAAAAGTTTAGTACAAAATCTGGTTTATTAAAACAGCAAAAGTTTACAAAAAATCAAAACTTGTGAATTATCAGAGAAGGCAGTTTACCACTAGTATCTTTATAAAACACACACTTGTCAAATAAAAGAAAACCCCCTTCCCGTAGGGAGTCTCCTTCATTACGTTTTATAGTCTTTAGTGACTGTTGGAGACTCCCATTTCCTTGGGACCTCATTAATACAAGACTCACAATTGGTTAATAATAATACATGGGCAAAGCATATCCGTTATACGTCATTTGTTCAGCATTATTTCTAAGAAAAGCTTATAACAAAAGTTCATCTAAGTTCAGCGTGTGCTGTGTACGCCTGTCAATCAACCTTGGTTAGGCATCTAAGCCCAAAAACTTATAAAATAACTCTCTTTCTACATAGTCTAACTGCAAAGTGATCTAAATCTCAACACCTGCACTGTTAGGCTAGCATGTCTTGACCACAAAAATCGCCCAGTTCGTATTCTGTTTTTTCCGCTCTACGCTCTCTTTACCACAACTACTTTCTAAAGATGTAAAAACAGATCTTTTAGGTAGAATCTGACCTCTGCTCTGAGTTCATCGCATGCAGGTGTTAGTTCAATCAAAACCACACACACACACACGATTCAAACCTGACTGTTCAGTACCTCTTAAAATAAAAATACAAGATACAGTTGGAAAATATAACTCAGAATATAACTGAAGACTTGCAAAATTAAAGACTCTTCAAGCAAAACAACTTTGTAATGTAAAGATTAAGCAGACAACTAATGATGTTACTTTCCCTCTCCTCCATTTTGGTTCATGATGCATGATGTATGATATTCACCCGACATTGTAAAATTTAAAGTCACATTCAACTACCATTTAAAACGATCCGTTTAACAGCGTACAGAGGATCCATTATTCATTCGCTCTCACATTCTCCCTCTGGTGGTGGTAAACTACATCTGTTTTCACAGCTGTCCCATGGCAGACTGACAGAAGCGTGGCTGCCAATTTGCAGCCACCACCAAACATTCATACACCAGTGTGAGTGGCACTGGAGGCAAGGAGGGTCAGGTGTCTTGCCCAAGGACACAACAGCACATGGACAGAGCGGGATTTGAATCGCCAACCCTTCGGTTATTGGACGACCCACTCTACCAATCTGAGCCATGGCCGCCCCAAAATTTGTGAATTTGCATCGTTTCTGTACTTGCAGTTGTTTTCTTTAACTGAGACGCATTGGGTCGTTGCAATGTGTTTGGCCCTTTCGGCCACTGTACCCATAGATACATTGCCGGCACTAACTTTGTCTAGAACTGAACTGTCGGCACTCTCGGAATTCGCAAACATCCACATGCACATAAATACATAGTATACCTTACCTATCTCTCTGCATATACAGTATCTGGACACACACCTGCAGACCTGAATTCAGAGGTATGCACGGATCCATAGACTGGGGTGGGGTGGGGGGTCCGTGCTGTATGAGTACACGCAGACGCTTATAAGATAGGGGGATCGATAAATTGTGAGACGGGGGGCCTGAGGGAGATGAATGAAACAGGGGAATAATGCATAAGAGCGGGTGGAGGGAGTTCATAAGTACTGCGACGTATCTCTCGCTCTCTCTCCAGGACGTACACCTACAGGCCCCAATGTAACATGTCCAACTGCATCTTTACGTTTTAGGTTTTATGTTACATTTTACAGTCTGACTGAGTTGCCCGTTCGCCATAAATCCAGTAAACCCTTGCCCTTGTCCATGGTCCTGAAACTTAATTTCGTCCATCTCCCACATTGCAGGTTTGGCCATCACAGAAAATTAAATGTTTCATGTATTTTTAGTTTGCATTAAAGATAAATGTTCAACTGTTGGACATTTAATAGGGCTTACCGTTAACTTAAAAAAGAATTAGGCCTTTTGATTGCTTGTTTTTTCATGATTAAAAAAAAAACAAAAATGAAAACATCCCCCCCCTCTGTTTTTTTTTTTTTTTTTTTGACAATCGCACCCTGGATACAGCCAATAAAAAGCCAGGGAACTTCTCTATAAATGTGACTAATTCAAAAGAAAGAAAACTAGAACTAATGGCCTGTGTCAAATACGAATCTGTAATTGGCAAAAATCTACATAATTTGTTGCAATTGCATCTAAATGGTTGTTCTTTCACTGAGAACTGCACTCCTACAAATGAAACAGGACTCCATTCCGATGCTATTAAAACGCCTTATGTCCATTCAGTTAAAACCAATTTTCCTCTTATTGTGTTACAGTTACAAACGCCCACCATGAATGAAAGAAAAACCAACAAATACAGGTAGTTTGAGCAGCAGCATGAGGTTGTACTGACAATTAGTTCCACGGCACGTTAGGAAACAGGAAGTCTTAAAATGCGATACAAGTGCTTATAAAATAAGAATTAGAAACAAAAGGTCAATCTCTCCTATGACTGTTTATCATCAGGGTTTCATTCTCATATTGCTCAAGTGCTGCAGTGCTTCATCTCCCGCTCTTCATCTGCCAGCGTGAAATTAATTGATGTGAGCGACCTTCAGCCAGAGAGGCTAAGGACTGGCCTGACTCCAATAACCACCGTCTATGCATCACAGTCCAGCACCACAAACCCCTGTTGACCTGCAGATGACATTTAAGTGAAATTTAACTAATGGTCCCTAGCTGGCATTAGAACATGTGTGTCTAGTATCAAGAGGCATCAACCTGGGATAAATACCAAGTCGTATAAGTTAATTTAATACATCTGGAGAGTGGGCAAGACTTTTAGGACTCTGTTGTAACGAGAAGGATGTGTCTGATGAATTAACAAGGTAGTTTAACCCTTTAACCAGGTGTTTTTCAACCTTGGGGGTGGGAACCCATGTGGGGTCACCTGGAGTTCAAATGGGGTTGCCTGAAATTTCTAGTACTTGATTAAAAAAAAAAAAAAAAAAGTCTTACGAATAAGATATATGGTGAGTTTAGAGATAATCCCAATCCATAAAAGACATGACAAACTGAAATATTCACTGTGGTCAGTTTCAGATGCTGCAGCTCTTTCATAATTCATAGTTTGAGTTCTTGTTTGTTCAGTATTAATAGTCAGCCTTGTAAATCCAAGCTGGACTGACCGTACATATCCTGACCAAGGAAAATCAAATTCTCACTTTGTGCAGTAATCTACACCTGGCTTTACTGCCTCCGTCCATAATAATATATATTATATAGATTAAATGTCATCTAAAATTAATGTTTATTTGCAGCATAGTATAGCAAACTATTCCATGATCAAAAACAAATTTATTATTGGCAAAAAAAAAAAAAAAATTCTCCTTTTTGAATGTCTGGGGTCGGCAGAAATTTGTGATGTTAAAATGGGGTCACGAGGCAAAAAAGGTTGAGAACCACTGCATTAAATAGTTGTATTCTGTGTTTCACAAAACTTGGAAAAAAATTCAGTTAAAGAAAGAAAAAATAAGAAAATCACCACAACACTGCAAACAACAGTAAAAACAAAAAACACAAGGAAAGTAGTGGAAAAAATAAAGACCAAAGTGAGTTGGTCTCACTCACTGCTGTCTTCTGCTCCCATTCCACAGGTGGTGGGAGGTCCACTGTGCATGCTCAGATGTTTATGGAAGGAACAAGGTCTATTCTATCAGCAAGTTTTGAAAATTTTCCCATTGAGCAAACGGTTGAATTTTTATGAATATTTAAAAAAAAATCATACATTAAGAACGCTCACCACAGATGCATCAGGGTTTAAGGGTTAAGAGGCAGGTACTTTTATTTGAAAGTAAACAAGTTATAAGGTTAAAGGAATGCAATTGTGTGACTTTAGAAAATGACATCTTGGTTGTTGCTTCTTGTATTTGTCCTAACTACAGTTTATATATTCTGTCAAACATGACTTCTACCTTGGATCTGATCACAGATGCAACACTGATCTTAAAAACACTCAGCTGCCAAAAACCAGGACAATCTTCAGACCCCTTAAACCAAAACCAGACAAAGACTCTGCTAATGGATGACGTTCAGTCAGCAATTTACCGTTTTGAGAACTTGTATCTCCCAGATGTGACCAGTCCAAGGATTCATCTTCTGGGAGTAGAGAGATGAGAACAGGAAATTGCTGCAATAACAGCTCGACTGCTGTGAAAGTAATCAGCGACATCACAGTAAAAAGCAGAATTTAACAACTCAAAAGCTGATGACAGAGAAAAAGACAGGATTAACAGTAATTTGCACTGAATTAATAACTAGTGTCAAAATACACTGTCTGGTCCAAAACAACATCATACACACATTTTCATGAACTGTCATTAGCATCGATTTTTGGAGGTTTTCGCCATGGCTTCTGTAAGTGCCATTTTATTAAGCTTACAATAATTTCATTATTGCATTTATTTTTTACTATTTCATGTTTGTATGTTTAACAGGAGCAAATACATTATATGGTTATTTAGGGAACCATAAGGCAGTCCCTCCAGGATTTCACATGCTTTTTTTGTGATTGTTGCGGCCTAAAATGCCAGATTTTGCGGCACCTTTTCCAAAAAATTGCGATGAAAGTTGCGATGATTTGAGGCTTCTTTTATTAAAGTCACAGGAACATGGGCATTTACAAATTACCTAGAACAGTCTTTTTTGTGTTTTTAGCCTTAAAAAGCACCAGGAAGCAATGATTTTAAACAAAACAGGCTTTTTTTTTATTCATTCATTCATTTATTTGTTTTGAGCAGAAGAAAAATTTAAACATTTTTGTGTATAAGGAATGAATATCAGAGCAAATACATTAATAAATAAAGATGATCAAGACAAAATATCAATTGCCATGTACACTGGTAATAAAATAAATTCAATATGTACCGCTCAAAAAGGAGTGGGAAGAAGAAAACTTATTAAATCCCACCCCCATCTCACATTTATGCAACACAACACATGACTTTTGCTTCCTTAATGATATAGTAGTATATTCAGGATTAGGGTTAGATGCATTACATGGTTAGACGAGTTACATGCACACACAGAGACACGTGCATACATAGAGAGACACACATGCACACCCACGCACACACACACAATATAGAAAAAGGAAAGCGTGCCTCTACAGGTTCTTTATTCTTCTCTTCTGTTGCCTTATAGAGTATATCTGCGCTAACCTTGACCCTTTCAGCTCCTGCTGTTGTTCTGGATCCAACAGCCTCTATCATTGGGACTTGTCTCGTCTTTTCCTCCTCCAGTTTCAGCTGTTCTCTTTGCATGTTTTGCGGTTGAAAAGTGTCTGTGGAGCGGCGACTTTCATTGTGTTCCATCCACACGAACGGTATACTTCCGCTTTTGTGTAAACACATCTGGAAACTGGCTTGCATGAACTTTGGCAGTGATATTTGTCGGTAAATGTGGGCGTTATGCGTCGCACATGTCTTCATCTTCTCAAAACGTCAATAAGGACGTGAATGTGATGACATACATGTCACGTAGAGGGGGGTGGGAGATACGGGGCTAAGGTGATTGGTCAAATTTGCGGAAAATTCACGGTGAATTGGACGAAATTGGCAGCACCACGCAGGAATTCATGGTGATTGGTTGAATTTGTGTTAATAGTGGCGATTGCAACATCGCGAAATCCTGGAGGGACTGATAAGGATTTATATATGTTTGGACCAAATGGGGCATAGTCCTGCTATGTGTAGCATCATGTATTTGAAGAATACCTGTTCCATCATTCTCTTCGACTTTGCGAATAAAGAAGATGGACATCGGAGCAACACAGTCGTTTTTTACTGCTGTGTGTGGCAACAATGTTGTCCAGCAAGTAAAAAACATTCTTTGACATCTATTTATTTTAGAAGACTTAAAAAGCAAGAATTAAGAAGCCAAAAGAAACACTAAGAATTGCCTCTACAGCTTCATTTATGCTACACAATGCTTATGCTGTGCCACAGATTGAATGCCTGAATTACACGATTTACACCCAACATATGTGACCTGAAGTAAAAATGGTATGGAGCATATCTAAAGAAAATTCTAGTGAGAACTCTTAAAAGCTGTCATGAGGAACACCATATTCTTTTTTTAAAGGCATTTAAAAAATAATTTCTGCAATCTTCATGATTTAATTTGGAACCGACCAGCCTTGCAAACTCTGTGTTCCATGAGTCTTGTATAATATAAAAGGTAATAGAACAGAGACTGCAAGGTAAAATAGACAAAGGATGATGCAGACGACAGTTCAGCTTAAGGACATGAAGGGAAACAACGGAGTGGATGAGCTGCAAGGTTCCATGAATTCCAGGCTGCATTTAATACAGCGAAAGGCAAGTGATTATTTGGAAAGAATACAGCTACTATTAAACACACATGACTCCAAGCCAGACTTTCTGACCTTGCATAGCAGTCCAATGTTCCTCTCAGAAATATTAACTCAGCTGGTCGTCTTAATGAAACACGTGCTGAAAACCAATCCCTTCTACAGCTGCAGGGAGCTGTGTGAAATTAATTTAAGGCTAATCATTAATATATACACTGTAAAGGTCATTCTGTACCTGCGTCATGGTTTGATTATGGCTCATAATCATCTCTGCAAGGTTAGTTTGGACTTACCTTGAGAGGAGCAATTAAATTTAAGCCTGAACCTGATATTTATTCTTGTACATATTTGAATTCAGTTTATTAAAGTTGGCTGATGGAAGCCTGTGTTTGTGAGATGCAAAACTTTTGGAGTTCAAATTCACTTCAAACTATTCTCATTTGAACTCGATTACTTATTATCCATTCATTTTTACCTTGTTTTTAGATTAGAGCTGCTATTGATTATTTTTTGCAGTCGATTAATCTATCAATTGGTTTTCTTTGATTTGATTAAATGATTACATGATAGGTGAAAAAAAAGAAATTAAACATGTCTGAAAATGACAACTTATCCTTTATTCCTGAACCTGCTGAAACAACAGCTACAAAAAGTGTAAAGGTTAAAAGATATAGAAAAAAGATCTATAGATGTAAACAAGTCCAAATGACAGTTATGGTAGGTAATTCATTTATCAAGACAGGGGCAGTTGTTTGTTGTACCTGCTTTACTAGTTTCAGCTATTTTCCGGTCGCCTTGGGTCAGAAGCGTCACAGTGATGTTGCTGTGATGTGTCTTATGGGCTGCTCAGGAGGGTTGGCCTCTGTCTTGCTAAATGAATGTATTCATTCATTTTCTGAACCTGCTTTATCCTCACTAGGTCACGGGGGTCACTTGGAGCCTATCCCAGCTACATAGGGCGAAGGCGGGGTACAACCCTGGACAAGTCGCCAGTTCATCGCAGGGCTGACATATAGAGACAAACAGTCACTCTCACATTCACACCCATTAACCAATTAACCTATCAGTGCATGTCTTTGGATGTGTGAGGAAGCCGGAGTACCTGGAGAGAACCCACGCAGACATATGGAGAACATGCAAGCTCCACACAGAAAGGTCCCACCCCTGTCGACTGGTGCTGGAAATCGAACCCAGGACCTTCTTGCTGTGAGGCCGAGTGCTAACCACTGCACCACCTAAATGAATTATCTACAATAATTATATGTGGAAAACAGCGTGAAACTCTACCAGAAGGTCAAATGACATCTACAAACAATATGTGCACTACAGTCTTCAACAAATTTGTATCCAACTTATTAGCTCAATAAGTGCTGTGTCGTACCTGACTGTGGAGGAACGGGGGGGTACGAAAATTCACCACTGATATAACATGCTGCTTAATATTGATACTTATACAGACTGACGCCCTCCATTTTGGTTTTAGTGCCCCCCTCTCAACTTTCTTGTTCCAAAGGTCCCAGTGGCCCCCAGGGGGGTGTTACCCGCACAGTTGAGAAACACTGCCATAGACCATATATTAACCCTATGAAACCATTTGTGTCATATGTGCTATACCAGGCTGAGACCTCTATCGTATCAACAACGATCAATATTTTCCTTAAAACCTGTTTTATGTGATCCCATACGTGTTTTTTTTGTCCCTGATGGATTATCATCCCACTCCAGCCAGAAGATGAGCTTTTTTTTTTTTTTTGGTTTGGTTTTTTTTTTGGCTTTCTTCAGTATGGCTGCTATTGTTAAATCATTCACACACTTTTAGCAGGAAAGTCTTTTGTAATTTAAAAAAGCTATGTTAAGAACATTTGTATTGCTGTTCTGTTTTGTTTTTAAATAAGTATTTCATGTACTGAAACAATGTAATGCATAGTTACTTGATAATTGATTCATTATAGCACAGTTGTTTTTAATGTGATACAAAAATATATCATAAACAAATTGATGTAGTGACATTTTTTGTTTGGATTTTGGAAAAAAAAAAAGGTTTTATTAAAATTCCAAAAAAATGTGAATTTTGTGGCTAGTTTTTGATGGGTCAGGTTTTACAGGGTTAAGATAGACACCACTGTAGCCCTTAAATCAGTGGTTCCCAACCTTTTTTGGCTCGTGACCCCATTTTAATGTCACAAATTTCTGGTGACCCCAGACATTCAAAACGGAGCCTTTTTTTTTTTTTTTGCTAAAATTAATTTGTTTTTACCATGTAATAGTTTGCTATACTATGTTGCAAATAAACGTTAATTGTAGACAACATTTAGTCTATATAATGTATATTATTATGGACGGAGGAAGTAAAGCCAGGTGTAGATTACTCCACAAAGTGAGAATTTGATTTTCCTTGGTCAGGATATGTAGAGTCAGTCCAGCTTGGATTTACAAGACTGACAATTAATACTGAACAAAGAATAACTCAAACTATGAATTATGTAAGAGCTGCAGCATCTGAAACCGACCACAATGAACATTTGACAGATAAACAGAACCACAGTGCTTCAGTTTCAGACTCACAATTTGTCATGTCTTTTATGGATTGGGATTGTCTCTCTCAACTCACCATATATTTTTTATTAATAAGTTTTGTTTTTATTTTTTAATCATTACTAGAAATTTCAGGCGACCCCATTTGAATTCCAGGTGACCCCACATGGGGTCCCAACCCGAAGGTTGAAAAACACTGCCTTAAAATGTGAAGGGAAAACATCTCAAACTCCCCCTGGTGGCTGGCTTCAGTATAGGCCCTATACCACATTCCCATCTTATTTAAAGGGACTTCAAACTGAAACCTCAAACTTCTCATTTTGTACATTTTTCTTAGCTAGGTAGATCCCATGAAGCCTATTTATGTTCAAATTGTCATCTTTCTCTCATGTTTATGGCAGTTTTATTAAGTTATTTTAGAGTATAAAAACAGGTAAAATACAGCTGTAATGGATGTGATGCCCCCACGTTTGGACTGAAAACTCTGACTCCAAATAACATCGAAAAAGCATCATGGCAGCTCCTGTGACCAACTGGATTTTTATCTGTGGGAGGTGATAGTATCATGAAATCCATCTTTATACAGTCTGGGAAAACAGTTTTACCTTTACAGAGGAGGTTATGCTTTTACCTCTGTTTGTTTGTCTGTGTGTTATCAGTCTTACACCTGCAGTTATTAAAACACATTTGATTTGATTCTAATTTACTTTGTTCATGTATAGTGGAATCTACAGCCACAAAAATGTGACCTTAATTGATGAAAAACAAAGTCATAGTCAGTTATTTATCTAAAAAACATTATCTCAAGATTTTTTTTTCCTCTCAAATTTGCGCATATTTGCATAATCAGGATGGAAAGGTGAAAATACTAATAAGGTGAATAAAAGGAAACTGTTGTGAATCATTACAGCTGGGGTTGGTTTGTTTAATTCCTGTGGGGAATTTAGAGCCTCAGTTGTTCTAATCCACTTATGCTGCTACTTCCTTTAAGTAACTTTGGAGAAGTTTACAGAAGATCCACAATATAAATGTTTTACTTACAGTCACCAGTGTACTTCTATTGACTTTGCAAAAGTACACGTAGAAATAATCAAATAAAAATGAAATATTGTATTTTATGAAAGGAAAAGAGGTGGAAAGGAAAGGAGTGGAATGGAAAAGAAAAGGGGTGGAAAGGAAATGAGAGCAAAGGAAAGGAAAGAAGTGGAAAGGAAATGAAAGAAGTGGAAAGGAAAGGAAAAGTGGTGGAAAGGAAAGAAGCGGAATGGAAAAGAAAAGGGGTGGAAAGGAAATGAGAGCAAAGGAAATGAAAGAAGTGGAAAGGAAATGAAAGAAGTGGAAAGGAAAGGAAAGGAAAGAAGTAGAATGGAAAGAAGTGGAATGGAAAGGAAAAGAAAAGTGGTAGAAAAGAAACTGGTGGAAAGGAAAGGAAAGGAAAGGAAAGGAAAGGAAAGAAGTGGAAAGGAAAGGAAATCAAGGAAAGGGAAGGAGTGGAATGGAAAAGAAAAGAAAAGGGTGGGAAGGAATGAGAGGAAAGGAAATGAAAGAAGTGGAAAGGAAAGGAAATCAAAGGAAAAGAATGGAAAGGAAAAGAAAAGGGGTGGAAAGGAAAGGAAAGAAAAGGAAAGAGGTGGAAATGAAAAGGAGAGGAAACAGTGAAAACTTCTTGCTGTAGTCTATGTGGTCCAGGTTACAACTGCTGAAGTTAATTCGATCATCCTCCTAATGCTAACTTCATGCCGTATTAAACTTGGGAGTGCGTGGACAGACATTAGAACAGCAGAAGTCCTCCCCACATGGACAGAGACAGGGTTAGAGCTGAGGACTGCAGCTCCATCTATTTCCCATGGGCTCTGCAGGCCTTGGCAGTGGCAGGACTATGACAATATCTCTATTAGGAGTGATGGAAAGTGTGTGGCTTCCACATTATTAACTGTTGTGCAGGTCTGAGATCAGCATTCAGAGGCTCAGAGTAATGCCTGCTGCCACCCCCTTAATGTTCACTCCAGTGCTACCAACAGTCTCTCCTTCTCCACGCTGCCAAGGTCATTTGACCCGATTGGTATCAAAACGTATTAATAAACCATTCGTTCCAATTACACAGACGGTGAGTTGGCAGAGAAATACAGCGGGAGGCGGTCGGCGGAGAGACTTCAGTGGACGGAAGGCATGCAGAGGTGACTGCTTTGTGCTCCAGACGCCGACACTCACTAATAGGATGAGTTGCATCACTGCAGCTCCATCCTGCAGCAATGAGATGATGTCAGTGATGATAACAATTAGTTCTGACATGAATCTGAACTTGTGAAATATTCTCATATGGCTTATTTAGCATTCTGGTTTAACACTGCCTGGCCAAAAAAAAAAAAAAAAGTCACCACGAAAAAAAAAACCCCAAAAGGTCACACATTAATATTTCGTTGGATCACCTTTAGCTTTGATTATAGTGTCAGATAGAAAAGTGACCCCCATGGAAAAGTGACCCACCCCCATTAAATCACCAAATTTACAAAAAAAAATAAAAAAGTTCATGTAAGGTATACTCAGTGCCAATGAAAACGCAACACTTGAATGTGTTTTATTGTTCCTGAGCTGCATCAATATGTTTAAGTTTCACCTGTATAAGATAATCCCAGACAATTTCTTAACCAACTGAGACGGGTTGAGCTATTGTCACACTTGAATGAACTTGTCTGCATTCATAAGACTTGTTTTTCTCATTGCTCAGCAATGAACTGCTCAACTTAAGGAATTGTGGTCAGTTAAGGAGTGGTCATGTTCGGTATATAAAGGCAAGCTGAAAAGCACGAAAATCATTTGCAATAACTCAGCGATGCCCAGACTGACACGTGACCACAGATGCCATGTTATGGGGCTCCTGGAGGCCGGAATCTCTGCTCGGCAGGTGGCACGCCGTTTTGGATGCAATGTGTCCACCATAGTCAGGATGCAACAGAGGCAGGAAGAGACTAGCTCAACTGCAGACAGACCTCGCCCTGGACGAGCACATGTGACCACGCCACAGCAGGATCGCTACATTGAGCTGCAGAACCTCCGGGACCGCTTTGTGACTTTTGGTTTTGGGGGTCCTTGAGTTTCTTTCTTTATCCTTATTTTTTGTCAACAAATTTGGATGTGATTTTTTAATTTTTACTGTATAGAAATGGCCCATGGTTAATTCCAAAGAGCTTATGGAATAAAAATCCTCATCGATTTAAAAAAAAATATAAGAATCTTCAATTGTTGCGTTTTCATTGGCACTGAGTATATATTGACTCTTCGCATGTTACGTCACGCTCTGTTCGCACTGCAAACAAGCACCATGACGGACGGCGGAAGTGCCGGACTGCACACTGGACGGCTAATTTGATCTGAACGTTCTTGTTTTTGTTTGTTTTTAACCCTGCTTTACACGTACAGTGGTCACACACAACAGTTCCATCCTTCTTCAAAGACACCCATGGTTTCAGCTGGGTTCCAGACAGAGCCTGGATATGATGGACCTGAAATTAGAGATAGAGCAGGCTCTGTTTGTGTCCATAGCATATTAGCTCCACCAAACACTAGCTAGGTGGTTAGACTGGGTTAACTACGATGAGCCACTATGTTCCAGTGGCTGTCATAAGTAGCCTTCACTATTAGCTCTGTTGTTGTAGTGGCTGCCTTTTTTACCAGCTACACTGTGCTATATGAAATACTTTTATTGTCCTGATGCTGTTCTATATGTTCTAGTGGTGGAACTGTACATATCACTGTGTGTAGATAGTAGAAAGGCAGACACTTCAACAACAGAGCTAACACTATAGGCTACTTATGACAGCCGCTAACATTATTACACAGTGTTAGTTCATTAGAGCTGCTTTTGGTTCCAGTCTATTGGAGTTTTGATGGCATGCTGGGGGAAACATGTTAAAAACATACACAGCTAGCTAGTTAACGTTAGCTGAATTTTACATTTACTATTATGAGATACATTCCTCTGCCGTGAGCGCAGTACAGCGACTCTGTAATCTAACCTGCGATTAAAAACCGGTATCATCCAGACTTTTGTCTGCTTTTAGATCAGTACCTGTGTATGGGGACACTCCATTTAGAACAAAATAGGACAGATCGTGTGCTTTAAACGCGGGTAGACTGGAGGATTTTGTTAGATCCGTAAACACAATAGGAGGGAGAAGGTATGGGTCGGTAGCTAGTCCTGCTATCGCTAGCTTCTCCAAATAGTATTCTTTGTGCCGTCCAGTAAGGTGAGTCACTTCGCAGAACAACTCCAAAACTTTATTTTCAGTGCAGGTAGCCATAATCCGTCGCTCATTCATTTGTTTGTTGTGTTGCTTTAGTTCAGAACGACCAATAAAGGCTCCAGTTTTAAAGAACTGGAATTTTCTGTCAATGATTTAATGGTTCAGGCTTTACAGGGTTAATCATCTGGAGAGATGTCACCATGACCCAACCTCCAAGCACACAGCATATTCTGAAAATAGTCTAACACAATATTAGTCAAACAATGGGTGCATTAATTCATCTGCCTCTCTTCTTACCCTAATACACCCATCACTTCAGAACAGGGTCAATCTGGACTCTTCAGACCACATGACCTCCTTCCAGTGCTCTAGAGTCCAATCTTTATGTTCCCTAGCAAATTGAAGCTTTTTTATCCGTTTAGCCTCATTAGTGGTTTTCTTAAGGCTACACAGCTGTTTAGTCCCAATCCCTGGAGTTCCCTTCACATTGTGCGTGTGTAAATGCTCTTACTTTCACTATTAAACATAACCCTGAGTTCTACTGCTGTTTTTTGTCTGTTTGATTTCACCAAACGTTTAAGGGATCGCTGATCACAATCAATCAGGATATTTTTCCGACAACATTTCTTCCTCAAAGACTCCTTCCAGTTTTTAATAATGTGTTGGACAGTTCTTAAGCCAATTTTAGTAGTTTCTGCAGTCTCCTTAGGTTTTTTTCTCTACTTCATACATGCCAATGATTTGACCCTTCTCAAACAGACTAAAGCCCAGTTTACACGACAACACTCTTGGATGAAAACAGAAAAACAAAAACAAAATATTTTATTAGATGTGCCTTTTGTTTTGACAGCAACAGCCTTTTTGGGGGTTGAAAACACCAAAAAGTGAAACCACCTCCCAGAGTGGAAATCTTAAAAACGCTCTACTCTCACGTCAATGTCTGAAAGGTTGAAAATGTAAAACTGTTTTGCTGTCGCGTAGAGTTTAGATCACTGGCACGTGCCACCTGGGGCACTGATGGGGGGGGGGGGGGGGGCGTAAACATGACAAATTCATGGGGCCCAGCATTTGTGGGGGGCCCATAGAGCAGTGGAGGGGGTCCAGTGGATACAGGCTAGAAGTAAGTAAAATTTTGTGTAAACTCCGCTGTATAAGAGAGACATAGAAGTTGGGAGTCGGACGCAGAAAGTATGTTAAGTTTCAGTTTCGTCTTTCATGCTAGCCTGAGTGATGTCACGCATGGACCCCCAACCCCCCCACTCTGACAGATCGACAAGATACTGAATTTTATGAAAGGGTCCACAACGTTTACCTTAGGTAGCGGCGCCCCTGCGTGCCAGTACAGGAAAACAACGACATGTCGGATTATTTCCCTGCAATGGACCTTCAAGTGGTGTTAAGCAATAACTCCACCTCCTTGTCTGTCCAGACACAGTTGTTAGTTTTTATGCGTTGCTTTGCCATGTTTTGTTTCCTGTTTTTTGATTGTATTTCACGCTAGGAGAGAACAGGAACAGAAGTGCAAAGGTTCTACGCAGGCACTTGGTCTTGGTGGTGGTGATGCTACCTGGCATGCATGCTACATAAATGTATAGGAAATTTCACACACTTTTGCGTGTCTGTCTGCATGCAAATTTTTTCCAAAAAACACATGTCTAAACACAGAATTCGAAGTGAGAACGCAACACCACTGTTGCGTTTTCAGTTTATTGTGCCATCACTGTAGCCATCACTGAAAAACTTGAGATTTAGATGATTTCGTAACCGTCTAAATGTAGCCTGACAACTTTTCCATGACCATGGGATGTGTCTTTCGACTTGGTTATCTAAGAAATGAGAAGCTACTCATTGCATCAGTTGGACTTAAATAACTTATTGCCATCTGAAAGATAATCACACATGCAGTAATTATCCAATAGGAGGCTTGTACCTATTTTCTTAGTTAAATCCAGGTGGTGACTTTTTTTGACCAGGCAGTGTACAAGACAAATGAACAAGCGCCACATGCTGAGGAAACTTAAGATCTGGGTGATTTCCAGAAAAAGTAGACCTAGAAATGCCCTCTGCTCAAAAACAAGTATGGTCCGTGTTCTTTCACTATGATGTATGAGTGTCACTAGGAAAATGAAGTCTGTGCAGAGCTTGGCACTGTCAGAATCTGTCACATTTATTATGAGCAAGATTTGTGACATCAAAAATATTTTGGAGCCAATCACAGCATGGTGAGCAACTTTTCCAAAAATCTTATGTGGAAACTTAAAGACATCACTGCTCGGACGCTGAAAGTCGAGTTTTGGGACAGTGCAAGAGATATCTGGTGTCCAAGTTTTGACAGGAACAATGTTTCCATTCTGAGGAGGATATGACATTTTAACAGTTTTTAACATGGTTGTTGAACATTTGAGACTGAGATTATGGTGAGTTAGAAAGAGCTGTAAAAGTTAAAAAGTCATAGTACATATAATACCGTACAGTCACATGTAGAACAGCACTTCAGAGTGTCTTGGTTGGTTTTTTTTTTTTGTTTTTTTTTAGGGATTAAATGTAACACATGTTCAGTTGTTTTGGTTGAATATATGGATATAGTCTCCTATAACAAAGCATAATATTCCTGGAAGGCAATTTGAGTCTGTATACCAAGGTTTACATCAGTCACAATTTTAGAATTTGAGACTTTATTAATACTGAAGAACATGACTTGACTCAGACTTAGTATTGACTTGACTGACTTGAGTTTGAACCTAATGCCAGATGATTTGACAGTTCAACCTGCTTATGCTTGGTCTGTAAATCACGACTGGATGATCCCGAAAGTAATGTTTGTCATCTAAAGCAGTTTCCAACAGACATAGAAGAAAGAATCCAGTAGACTATTAGACCATTTATTGTGACAGTATGCTCTGAATTTTGCGTTTTTTAGTGAAAAGCAGGTATTTTACCATTTTTGGACCATGTAGATTTTCATCAACACTCAGAGTGAATTAAATGTTATAATCCTAACCTTAACCCATAAAGACCCAAACAGCCACCGACGACCAAAACTACCTACTGATCTAAAATGTTTAATACCTGTTCATCTATTAATCCTATCAATACATGTAAATAATTTATGTAAATACAATTTGTCATCTTTTCATGGTCGTCAGATATGACCCAGTTGGATGTTCAGTGGCTCCGTGGTTACCGTGGAAACACTGTCATTTTCTATGACATTGATTCATCAGTAAAACCCATGGAGTTGGATCAGTGACAGTGGATGGAGACACTGGGTGTATGATCAGTTAATGATAGATTTGACTGAAAAAGTCACATTTTCTTCAGTTTTCTCTGTTTTTGATATAATAACCCTCAACTTTAATTGAAGCTTTTTATGATTTTCTCCCATCACAAAACACTGAATGGCCTTGGATCCAAATACATCCTAGACTTGTTAGTTCCCTATGAACTATATGAATATTAAAACAGTAAAAACTAACAAAAAGCGACTTTTTCAGCAAAATATTGAATTAACTAAACATTAAAACAAGTATCCACTCTCTACTATCTGTTCAGACCGGAGCCTGAGGGCAGCTGAAATTGGACCCTGGAAGCAGACGTTAGAGGCAAACTGAGTTCAATGGAAGGTTTATTGTCCATGAAACAGTGATAATATTTGGCTGTGGTGGTAAAGTGGCAGCAGTGTCAGAGGGAAACAGGAAAATGACTTTTTCCATTTTCACTACAGAGCCCCTAAATGTCCAAATGATCATATCGGATACTGATGAAGAACTGAAAAAGTGCGTTTTACCCGAATTATATCAATGTATTGATAGCATTAGTGGATCAAAAGTTGATAAAAACGTCAGATCAGTAGACGCTTTTGGTTGCCGGCAGCTGTTTAAATCTTTCAGGGTTAAGGTTGAGACTTGAATGATTTTTATAGTCTCAGCTTTACTATATAGGTTACTCCTGCCCATGTCTCCGATAGGAAAGTATGGACATTGTTTGATTCTACTTTAAAGATTACAATGTAACTGATTACTTTTATGATTACTTTTAACACATGGAAAATGAATCTTCACACTTGATGTATTCCGGTCCACTAGGAGCCATGGGCTGCCACTGAGCAGTGCCCAGGGACCAACACCAGATCCAAGCCAGTACCATGGTCAAGGACACTGATGGGAAAAGTATAAACCCTCTAAATTAACCCACAAAGACCCAAACATCCACCGTCGACTAAAACCATCTACTCATCTAAAATGTATAATACCTGTTGATCCATTAATCCTATCAATACATGTAAATAACTGGTGTAAAATACAGTTTGTCATCTTTTCGTGGTCATCAGATTTGACCCGTTTGGACGTTCAGAGGCTCCATAGTTACCATGGAAACACAGTCATCTTCTACAACATTGATTCACCAGTAAAACCCATGGAGTTGGATCAATGACAGTGGATAGACACTTGGTTTATGTTCAGTTAATGACATATTTTGCTGAAAAAGTCACTTTTTCTTCAGTTTTGTCTGTTTCTGATATAACCTTTGAATTTATACTGAACTTTTATGAACATCTACATGATCAGTGAATTAAATATAGAAAAATACTTGAGTTTCACTGGGAAAACACAAAATAAGGAGGATGATATTACAATAAATGGTGATAAATCACTTAAGAAAGGTTAAATATGGAGAAAAATCCATTTGGGAACTGACACAAATGTAGCACTGGGTCTTTATGGATTAAGGAAGTCACTCTTGTCTTTAGGACCACCAGGAGATGGTATTAATGCAGAGCTCTTCTGCAGTGTAGATGCTTTGGAAACACTGTTTTGTTTTGACTAAATGGTAAAAAGCTGCATTTATATGGGTCTTTTCTACCTTAGTGGTGCCCAAGGTGCTTTATAATGCATTATATTCATAAATTCACAATTACAAACTCAGTAGAGGGAGCACTGGGAGCAACTGTTATGCTAAATGACACTTTCACATGTGAACATGAGCTGGGAATTGAACCACCAACCCCAATAATTTTGTCATAATCAACAAAATCTATCTATGTATCTATCTATCTATCTATGAAAGCAACAACTTTTTCTGAAAATTTGTAGGTATTGTTGCACCATTTACGCCTACAGACGTATTCAACAAATACGACACCACTCAAATGCGACATAATACGCCATGAAAGGGTTAAAATTGTGATGTCGTCATTGATGAGTACCCTCATTATTTATTTCAGGGTCATTTGATTTATTGATAATTACACTCGTATTTCAGAGGCTAGGTTGGGTGGTTGCCAATCATGTGAACTCAAGTAGTCTCTGCTGACATTCACTGGCCTTTGGAATATTTCTCTGGGGATCTGGCATAATAAATCCCACAACTTCACTGACCCAGAACGCAACAGATGAAGAGCAACGGCAGGAGGAAGGGACATTGGGATGCGCTGCCTGATTTCTATGCAAATCGATTATCAACCGCAAGTACAATATGCAAATTACAAACACTCACATGCAACACACACACACAAATATGCACTTTGTGTTGGTCTTTAAGGGAACTGGCATTGCTTAAAATATTTAACTACCACATGCCAATCCTAACCTTAACCCATAAAGATCCAAACAGCCACCGACGACCAAAACCACCTGCTGATCTAAAATGTTTAATACCTGTTCATCTATTATTCCTATCAATACATGTTAATAATTTATGTAAATACAGTTTGTCATCTTTTCATGATCGTCAGATATGACCCATTTGGACATTCAGAGGCTCTGTAGTTACCATGGAAACACCGTCATCTTCTACAACAAGGGCGTCAAAGTCATTTGAGTTCAGGGACCACATACAGCTTAATGTTTTATAAAGTGGGCCGGACCAGTAAAATAATTGAAATAAAAGGATAACAACTTATAAATAATGTCAACTCCAAAGTTTGCTCTATTTTTCTGAGTTAAAAAAAAAAAAAGTCAAATTCCGTAATGAAAATGTTTACTTCTATGAACAGGACTTGAACATAACATGAACAAATATGAACCTGAAAATTCTTTTAAAAAAACAAGTGCATTTTTAACAATATTACGCCTTAGTTTATGATTTATACATGTGTGTTATAACTTACAGATCACAGTGGATCTACAAACACACAAAATGTTTAGTAACAGGCAGAATATTGGTAAAATTAGACATACTACTCTTAAGACATTTCAGGTTGTGCGTATTTGTTCAGGTTGTTCACATTTTTTGTAAAAGGTTAGTCTGTAAATGTAAACAGTTTTGTGTAATTTAACTTTTTTTTTTTAACTAAAATGAAGAGAAAAATGTGCAGTTTTCATTATTTATAGGTTATTATGATAGTATTTTACTGGTCTGACACACTTTAGATTGAATTGACCTAAAATGATTTCAATATTCTTGATTTTTAATACCTTCAATGTCAGTGAAACCCATGGAGTTGGATCAGTGACAGTAGATGGAGACACTGGGTTTAAGATCAGTTAATGATAGATTTGACTGAAAAAGTCACATTTTTTTTCCGTTTTCTCTGTTTTTGATATAACCTTCAACTTTAATTGGAGCTTTTTATGATCATCTACCATCACAAAACACTGAATGGCCTTGGACCCAAATACATCCTAGACTTGTTAGTTCCCTATGAAGCACCCAGACCCCTGAGGTCATCAGGGCCAGGTTTACTGTGTGTTCTCAAAATCAGAACCAAACAAACTGAAGCAGCATTCAATTCTTCTGCACCTTACCTGTGGAACAAACTTCCTGAATACCTGAGGTCTGCTCAAACTGTCTGCTCATTTAAATGAGGCCTGAAAACATTATTTTTTACTGCAACTTTCCCTTAAACTCTTTAACCCTTTCATGCATAGCAGTCACTGCAGAGGACAGTTATTCTCCAGCTGTTCTCTTGTATATTCATGGATTTTGTTGTTCTAGTTGCATATCAACCAACACAGTGAATACTTATGCATCATCCCATGCTACACTACAATTCATACCATTACTATAACTTTGCAGTTCTTGAGAAACCTGATCTGTAGCAACATATTTGCTAATTGTTAATAGACTGCAATTAACAGTTTTTGTTTTTTTTTGTTAAAACAAAAAGTTGTTGTGTTTTGTTTTTTGCATATTATTTGAGTGAGTAATAACCACTATTATAGTATGTTAAAATGTGAGAAAAAAAATCAAATTGCAGCATTTAAAAAATATAAATATTTCATAGTTTTCACACAGTATGACAGTAAATGCATGTTTCTTTGCTTCAAAAATTAAATGCATGGTGTCCAGCTGAGTGGACATTTTTGTTAAGCCATGAAAAACAGGTTCATAAAAAAATAAAATTTCAATAACATTGTTTTTTTCATGCCTAAAAAGAAATAAAAACACTCAGGATAAAAAAATCTTGATTAAAGTTCTCATAATTCATGCATGAAAGGGTTAATAATGTCTTTTAAATGAACTTTAAAATCACATTTTGTTGTTGATGGTTTTAATGTCTATTTTAATGTTTTTATTTTTTAACTTTCTCTCATCTTAATTGTATTTTTATGCCTCTCCTGTGATGCTTTTATGTTTTATGTAAAGCACTTTGAATTGTCCTGTACATGAAATGTGCTATACAAATAAACTTGCTTTGCCTTGCCTTACGTCATCAGTAAATTAAAAGTAGTAAAATACCTGATTTTCACCAAAAACAGCAAAATACAGAGGATAATATTAGAGTAAAGGGTGATAAGTTGCATAAGAAAGGCTAAAATAGAGAGGAAAATAAATGTAAGAACTGCCACAAAAGTAGCTCTGGGTCTTTATGGTTTAAAACAAGCATGAACCAATAAATCCGATACTTCACATTATCGTGACCTTCTTTAGGTAACACAGTACAAGATCACTATGACTGAACTAACTGAAACCCTTTTCCTTTACCTTAACCTAAATGTAATTGTAATCCTAAATCTTAAACCAAGTCTTAACCCTCAAAAGACACTCTGCACCTGTGCGGAACCTTGGTTTTTATCCCCACAGTGACAGGAAGCTCCCTGTGAATTAGTGTGCAGTCAGTTTAGGCATCCCAAATGGGATATAAAAAGAAACACACTCACTATGACTATGAATTAAGAGAGAATCCAGGTAAAAGTAGATATAATACAGGTTGATGAATGAAAAGAAACAGCACCACCTGCAAGGCCTTGAGGATATTTGAGTAGGTGCATGCTTTTTCTTTTTTCTTTGCAGTGTACCAAAATATACTAAAGCTTATGATCCCATTCAGCAGTGTAATTACTGTCACAAGCCAATCCAGAAATAAGATGTGTTAATGTGCTGTCTAGATGAGAGGTGTCATGTCCTCCACACTTAAGAGCCTTGGATTTATGCCAAATATCTATATTATTTGTAATATTATTAACCATTATAATAGGTTACACACACTCTGACGGTCAAACCGACCATCAGAATGAAGAGACATTCAGAGATCTAATAGACTTTGAACATGAGATGGTTTTCAGTGACCGGACATAAACTGCTGATCTACTTTAACCCATAAAGACCCAAACCAGTGGTGTAGTGGTCCCTGGAGAAGTAGGTATACTCTAAATTTTTGCCCCCCCGCACTTTTTTTTTTTTTTTAGTAGTCCAGAAAAACGCCATTTTAGAAACAGTGACATCTCAGACTATTTAGTTTACCCAAAATTCCATCAGTAGTATTTATTCACAATTATAAAATGATCATGACTTGATCAGAAGCAGTTTGTAGGTTTTACTGGTTACACAAGCAGCTGCATGAATGTAAATGTATTCAACATGAAGCAAACAGGATAAAGTTAGCCTTTTATAATGTTAGCCTACATAGTTGAACTATTGGCAACAAAATCTCTTCTCCTCTAAATGTGCAGTCATAGGGTCAGTTGTTTAACCCTTTCATGGATGAATTATGAAAACCTTAGTCAATATTTTTTTCCTGAGTGTTTTTGTTCCTCTTTAGGCATGAAAAAAAACAATGCAATTGATTTTTTTTTTTTTTTTTTTTTTTTTAATGAACCTATTTTTTGTGGAATTACAAAAATGTCCACTAAGCTGGACACCATGTATTTAAGTTTTGAAGCAAAGAAACATTTATTTAAAAATCATCATCAGAAAGTGATATACTGTGTGAAAACTATGAAATAAAAACATTTTTAATGCCGCTATTTGCTAAATTGCATTTTATCATACTCTAATATTAGTTATTACTCATTTCATGGAGATAATATCCTCCTGAGACCCAGGAAATTGACAGTTTTAGCTTTTTTACATTAAAAATTGTCTTGACTGGAAACTGCATAATGCAACAGTTTTTTCAGATACATTTTTAAAATTATTTTTATTTACTGATTGATTTTTTTAATGGAATGTCCTTTGCAATGCACAGCATTTAAGTTAAACTGTCAAACTTTTGTCCCCTACAGAGGACAAAATGCACTGCGGGGTTTCAGGAGGATATGAAAAAAAACAAAAAACAAAAACAACTTTGTTTGTTAATTACAGTCTAATAACAAGTAGCAATTGATTTACACTAAAACATGTTACTACTGGTTTATCAAGAACAGCAAAATTACAGTAATGATATGAGTTGCAGTGTATGAGATGATGCATAAGCGTTCACTATGTTGGCTGATATGGAACTAAAACAACAAAACCCATGAATAAACAATAGAAGAATAGTTGTCCACTGTCGTGACCACGATGCATGAAAGGGTTAAAACAGTGACTCAGTCTGAAACCACCTTAAAACTTTCCTAAGAATTATGTATTCCATGAAAGTAGGTTCTCTTGATATGTGTCACTCATTTGAAAGACGTTTATTCTGCCTTTCTCATTCACATTTCTAATAATCGTGCATCTTTCAACGAGACGTGCAGTGACCTGTCAATCAACTGGAGTGGCACTGGCTCCTGAGGAAGTGTCCAATCAGAATCCAAAGGTGGCCAGCGCCAGTTAGCAATATTTTCCTTGGCATGACCCGCCCTACTCTGCCTGTGATTGGCTCATCAGTCCTCATGCCTAGAGTTAACCAATCTAATCAGTGAAGGCAGCGAGTAGTAGCCAATTAGAGGCAGAGTATTGGGGGTCATGGCTTCACCGTCCGAGGGGAAAACATGGGCAATTTGGCTCAGATACTACTGAATGGTGCACATCAGGGGGATTTAGATGTGCATATACGCAAATAAAAATAAGTGCGTATCTATCTATGTAATAATGCACTTCTGTGTCTGTTCAGGCGTCCGGTGTCTCGTGTCCCCGTGTCCAATCGATGTTGCACCACAGGAGGGCGTTTTAGCCACGGGTACAATGCTGCTAGTAAATGTAATAAGTATAATATGTATAAAATAAGCATGTATACACTCCTGGACTACACTACTGACCCAAACATCCACTGGCGACCAAAATCATCTAATGATCTAAACTGTTTAATACCTGTTGATCCACTAATCCTATCAATACATGTAAATAATTGGTGTAAAACGCCATTTGTCACCTTTTCATGGTCATCAGATATGACCTATTTGGATGTTCAGAGGCTCCGTTGTGAGTGTAGAAACAACATTGATTCACCAGTAAAAAAATTGTGTCACTAGTGGCTAAATGACATTGAATGGAGACTCTTGGTTTATGTTTAGTTAATGATAGATTTGCTGATAAAGTCACTTTTTCTTTAGTTTTCTGACATAATAACCCTCAACTTTAATTGGAGTGTTTATGAACATCCACAGTTAGTAAATGAAACATGGGAAAATACCGGATTTTCCATTAAAAATGCAAAATATAGAATAGAATCGAATAGAACAGAATAGAATAGAATAGACTGTCTTTATTGTCATCGTGCAGGTACAGCGAAATTAAAAAGTGCAATCATCCTAGGTGCCATAAAAAAAAACGTATAAATAATGTATTCAATTTCAATTAAAAATGCAAAATGTAGAGGATAATGTTATAATAAACGTTGATAAAACCCTTAAGAAAGGTTAAAGAGAGAGAAACATTTCTTTTTGTAATTGCCGCAAAAGTAGCACTGGGTTTTTATGGGTTAATTTTCACAGAAACATTTAGAGAATGGTCTGAAAAAGAGAAAAGCCAGTGACAGTATGATCTGAATCTGCTGAACTCACACTGATAGCTGAGGGTGTTTTCATAGAGACTTAGAACTTGTTAACTACCTGTCTGCTAAAGCAAGGACAGACGCAGAGTAAATGGTTGTTTTTTTTATCATAAGAGTAAAAGAGCATCACACCATTTTTAACAGTCGGATATTTCACAACTCTGTACCAAAGACCTAATTATTTCTACACTACAACCATAGGACTTCCTGGCAGTGAAATTTTGTGATAAAATTTGTTTTCGATTTAATTAGTTGAAAGTCTTTGGCTCATAAAAATAGAAGATTCTAATTGCTCATTGCAAATAAATAAATAAATAAACAAGTGATTCCAGGCACAACAAACCCCACCCTTCACACATATTGTAGCTAATTTTAGCATTGATCCAGCTGATGTCATCATGTGTAAATACAACCAGAAGTCTTTATTTACAGTATTGTACAGGAGGCTCTTTTAGAGGTAGTTCTTTAGTTCTTTAGCAAGTGTCTTTTAGAGTATACAGGGTGGGGAAGTAAAATTTACAATGAACATTTAGTTGTTTTTTCTCAGCAGGCACGACGTCAATTGTTTTGAAACCAAACATATATTGATGTCATAATCATACCTAACACTATTATCCATACCTTTTCACAAACTTTTGCCCATATGAGTAATCAGGAAAGCAAACGTCAAAGAGTGTGTGATTTGCTGAATGCACTCGTCACACCAAAGGAGATTTCAAAAATAGTTGGAGTGTCCATAAAGACTGTTTATAATGGAAAGAAGAGAATGACTATGAGCAAAACTATTACGAGAAAGTCTGGAAGATACTATTAAAGAAGAATGGGAGAAGTTGTCACCCGAATATTTGAGGAACACTTGCGCAAGTTCCAGGAAGCGTGTGAAGGCAGTTATTGAGAAAGAAGGAGGACACATAGAATAAAAACATTTTCTATTACGTAAATGTTCTTGTGGCAAATAAATTCTCATGACTTTCAATAAACTAATTGGTCATACACTGTCTTTCAATCCCTGCCTCAAAATATTGTAAATTTTGCTTCCCCACCCTGTACACTATTCCCTCAGGATCTATCTATCTATCTATCTATCTATCTATCTATCTATCTATCTATCTATCTATCTATCTATCTATCTATCTATCTATCTATCTATCTATCTATCTATCTATCTATCTATCTATCTATCATCATTTCATTGACTACAAATGTGTTAGAACATGTTCATCTCACAGACGAGTTCGTTCAGAATCAGCTTTATCACAAACCAACAGACTCGATGTTGTTCACTTCTCCATTCCCGTTGCGCTGTTTTCTCCTCCATCTCTGCTCAGTGCATTTGTCCGTAGACTGCGGGTGTCCATGCACTTCAATGGGACTGAGTGAAACAGTTGTTTTCATTGCCTCAAAACTGGACGGTAATTGGATAAATGCCACGATGTTGTCCCGCCCCTGGACGCCGGGCGTCTCTGGGGGTGAATGGAGCTGTGGGCGGAGCTCGGCCGGGCTGGACGCCAGAATCCCACATGCTGATTGGAGGATCAGTCGAAAGGCTGAATCCCGTTTGATTGACAGCTAGTTTCAGATCTCCTCCTTCACTGACACAGTTCAGTTTAATACCGTCGCACATTCTGCTGTGAAATCAAGAGAGAAACCACTATGAAATTACTCGTTCATTTCTTGCACTGTAAATAAAACACACTCATTGTACTTCCTTGTTTCAATTTAACATAATTTCAGCGTTTTCTTGTTTCAGTTACATAATTTAATCATTTCTTGTTCGAGTTTAATATCGTTTTGTAGATAGTTAAATCAGTCATACTGTCGGCTAGATCGGAGTGAAAGGAGCATCTGTAGTTTATAAAGGCTGAAGTCTGACACCCACAACACAATGGGCCAAGGCCGTCTGAGCAGCCCAGCTCTGATGGACATTCAGAGGACACTGGTCCAGTCCCTGGAAAAGACGCCTACTTGGTACGATAAGGTCACTGAGCATTTTCTTAATTCTTTTTTTTTTTTTTTTTTTTTTTGTAAGCCGACATTGAGCTTCCCCTGTCTGAAAGACGAGCAGCCGCCACTGCTATCTATCTATCTATCTATCTATCTATCTATCTATCTATCTATCTATCTATCTATCTATCTATCTATCTATCTATCTATCTATCTATCTATCTATCTATCTATCTATCTATCTATCTATCTATCTATCTATGCATGTTCTGACGTCAACATATCAACTGCCTCCATATATGTGCCAAGTTTGAAGTAAATTGAAACAAAATAGACATGTGAAATTTTGCCCATTTTAAGTAATTGGAAAAATAAAAAAGATTTAAAACATTCTTTAAAAAATGTGAACTTTGACCTACTTTTCCCAAAATGTAAATCAGATCTATTCTGGGTTGTTGGCAATCTATAAACCCAATTTAGTATGAATTCAACCAGTAGTTTTGCTGCTAGAGTGTTAACAAACAAACCGAATCAAAAACAACACCCCTTGCCTCTTCTTTGGGGGGTGGAGTAATAAATAAAATCAAAACATTTCTGCCTAATATACAGTATTGTGCTAATGAAGGATGATTAACTACACTTTCTTTAACCCTTTCATGCATGAATTAAGAGACCCTTTATCAAGATTTTTTTTTCCTGAGTGTTTTTATTCCTCTTTAGGCATGAAAAAAAAACATGCCTAAAGAAAATATTCTTATGAACCTATTTTTCAGGGAGCTGCAAAAATGTCCACTCAGCTGGACACCATGCGTTTAATTTTTGAAGCAAAGAAACATGTATTTACTGATATACTGTGTGAAAACTATGAAATAAAAACATTTTCAATGCTTATTATAGGTAATTCATTTCTCAGACAGGGGTAGTTGTTTGTTTACTTGCTTTACTAGTTTGTCTGATAAATGAATTACCTTCAATAATTATATGTGAAAGACAGTATGAACCTTTACCAGACATTTTTAATGCTACTAATCTGAAGTTTTCTCACATTTTAACACTCTAATACCAGTCATTACTTACTTCATGGGGATAATATGCAAAAAAAAAAAAAAAACCTGACAACTTAAAAAAAAAAACAAAAAAAACCTGTTAATTACAGACTTATAACAATAACAAGCACTTGATTTACACTTAAACATGTTACTCTAGATCAGGTTTATCAAGAACAGCAAAGTTACAGCAATGGTATGAATTGCAGTTTATGGGATGTCGCATAAGCGTTCACTGTGTTGGCTGATACAGAACTAAAACAACAAAATCCATGAATATATGAGAACAACTGTAGAATAACTGTCCACTGTAGTGACCACTGTGCATGAAAGGGTTAAAATTGTGCTTATGTATGTTTGTTTTTTTTGTTTTTTTTACATGTTACTGGCCCCAAGTCTTTTAGATTGTTTTTAAATTTCCCTGATGAAGACAAGCCACAGTTAGCTCAATAGTTAACAGTTAATAGTTAACTCATGTTAACTCACTGGCAAATGTGACTTCTGTCATGAATCTACACCACTTATTCTATTTTTACCTCTTTTTTTCACATATATGGCATTTAACAAGGTGAGAAATGTTTTTTTTAGTTCTCTGTATGTCCTGTGCATCTAGAGAATTGACAATGAAAAAAGTCTTTGAATCATTATTTTTAAGGTGAAGACACACCAACCCGATTTTCAGCGGTCAGATGTCATTGGGCAGTCTGGCGAGGTCGGTGACATGGGTCTTTTCAGCTGATTCAACATGTGTAATTGGCCATTACCCAGTCCTTCAGTCTGACTGATCTGATTGGTGGAGAGATAGCCCTTGACTAGCGAATCAGTGAATGAGAAGTCCGGAATCTTTCTTCTTTAACAAGAAGAAGCCCGGGAGTAAAGAAGAGTAAAGTTTCACTTTTGTTTCACGCCAGCGTTAGTTACGTTAGTTATGGACAGCGCACACACACACACGTATATATATATATATATATATATATATATATATATATATATATATATATATATATATATATACATATATGTGTGTGTGTGTGTGTGTGTGTGTGTATATATAAAATAGGATGAGAACTTTTGAGTGAAAAAGTAAAATTCTGTTATGAAAATGTTTAAACCTACGAACTGTACTCGAACATAACATGAACAAACAAGAACAATCTGAAAATTCTTAAGTAAAATAAGTGGAATTTTAACAATATTACGCCTTAGTCTATCATTTATACATGTGCATCCCAACTTACAGATCACAGTTGATCTACAAATACACAAAACATTTAGTAATAGGGAGAATATTATTAAAATTCCACATACGTCTTTTAAGACATTTCAGGTCATTCACATTTTTTGTAAAAGGCTAGTCTGTAATTGTCAACATTTTTTGTGAAATGTAACTTTTTTTTACACTAAAACAAAGAGTAAAATAGCAGTTGTCATTATTTATAGGTTATTATGATAGTATTTTACTGGTCTGATCCACTTTAGGTTGAATTGACCTAAAATGATTCTAACATCTTTGATCGTTAATATTTTCAGTGTGATTTTTGCATTTCACAAATTCATCCCAGGGGCTGGATTGAACACTTTGGCGGGCCGATTTTGGCCCCCGGGCCGCATGTTTGACACCTGTGACGCAAGGTGTCAGTGTATTAATGTCCTTCTATAGGCATAAGGCTGGTATTATCATTCATCATTAACCAAATGAAGAGAAAAGAACAAGAAAGGAGAGAGAGAAAAAAAAAAGACCAACCCACACATCCACATTTTTCTAATGGCCACGTACAAAACTGAAAAACCCTCCATTTCATGACATATTTCTCGATCGTGATGAACAAGGCTATTATATTTTGGGCTTTTCATTGTGTCTTTTCTTTTCTTTTTTTTTAATAAAACGTCGGTAATATGCTGGAGAGTAATAAAGCAGCCTCCCTCGGCCCTTCAAAGAGAAGAGAAAAAAGGGCCTTAAATGAGTGGGCGGGACATCTCTCATTAGGATTCAATAATACTGACTCATGGGAAATACTTCAGAGTGAGGAAAGACAAAAAGGGCTGGAAAGCCACTGGAGCATTCAACTGCCTCATTACATACTTAACACGTCAACACTGCTTTATTCCCATTACAAAAAAAATAAACAAAACCAAAAAAATATGGATGATAAAATTTACATCACAGTTATACTATATTTCAGAAATCTTTCAGAGCAATTAAATGAGTCCACACAGATACGAGGAGGAATTACTGTACTTATCCATCAGAACAACCCTCATGCTATCATCAAGTCCATCACAGTGTGGGTTTCAATCCACAGCAGGAGGCTGGTGTCATAAACTGGGGCCCCAGTTTGAAACATGGGATTGCGTTATGGGAATAGTAGTCTATGGGGAATTGGTTAATATCAGCAATGGAAGCCTTGAAAATCTACAGGGGTTGGACAAAATAATGGAAACACCTTAAAAAATCAACAAAATATAATTTAATATGGTGTAGGTCCGCCTTTTGCGGCAATTACAGCCTCAATTCTCCGAGGTATTGATTCATACAACTTGTGAATTGTTTCCAAAGGAATTTTAAGCCATTCTTCAGTTAGAATACCCTCCAACTCTTTTAGAGACGATGGCGGTGGAAATCGACGTCTTACTTGAATCTCTAAAACTGACCATAAATGCTCAATAATGTTGAGGTCTGGGGACTGCGAGATGCTCAACTTCATTAGAATGTTCCTCATGCCATTCTTTAACAATTCTAGCTGTATGGATTGGGGCATCATCATCTTGAGGTGAAGGTGTTTCCATTATTTTGTCCAACCCCTGTATGTTCTGTACCATCCTCTCACTATTGATCATAGAAGGCTTTATGAATAAACTAATTTCCAGTAAAAAAAAATACTGTTGTTCTTTTAAAAGACAGATTAATGTGAAAGTTGAATCAAAAACAGGTGTTGCTTTCATAACCAGGTATCTAATAATCAAATCTAATAGAACTACATCAAGTACATTTAAGAACATTTAACCCTTTCAAGCATGAATTAGGAGAACCTTAATGGGTCAAAATACAGTAATGTCCTGTCAGAGAGCAAACTTTAATTGATTGCTATACCAACATTTATTTCAATATAAATTAGCTCTTTGTTTTGGATAATCCTTTATGGTGCAATTAAAGCAAAAATGAATTTAAAAGTAAAAATGTCGGTCAATTTGTCTCTAAAATGTCCCGTCAGAGAGATTTTGAATACTGTGTTTTGACCCTAATCTAGTTGTTTTTCCGAAGTGTTTTGATTCCTCTTTAGGCATGAAAAAAACAAGGTGATTGAAATGTTTTTTATGAACCTATTTTTCATGGAGTTGCAAAAATATCCACCCAGCTGGACATCATGCATTTAATTTTTGAAGCAAAGAAACATGTATTTACTGATATACTGAGTGAAAACTATGACTTAAAAAAAAAAAAATGCTATTAATCTGGTGTTTATCACATTTTAACATACTCTAATATTAGTTATTACTCACTTCATGAATAATATGCAAAAAAAAAAATAAAATAAAATAAATAAATAAATAAACAAACTACAGTCTAATGACAATAACAAGCAATTGATTTACACCGAAACATGTTAGTGCAGATCAGGTTTATCAAGAACAGCAAAGTTACAGTAATGGTATGAATTGCAATGTATGGGATGATGCATGAGCGTCCACTGTGTTGGCTGATATGGAACTAAAACAATAGATTCCATGAATATACAAGAGAACAGCTGTAGAATAGCTGTCCACTGTGGTGACCACTATACATGAAAGGGTTAAACAACACATAAAAGACTTAAGAAGACAGTAAATTTTAATGTGCAAAATTTAAACAAGTCAGACCCTTTTAGACCCTATATGCTGCTCAGATGTTTTTACACATGATTTTCTCTCACATTAAATACTGTAGAACTTCTTGGTCACTTGCTGCTGGTACAACACTCAAACCCATAGAATCACTTTTTAAAAAAGCCATAAAAATATTTGACAAAACACCATTTAATTTCCACCACTGCATTGTTTTAGATAAAAATACATTTCTTAATTTTAATAATTTTGTGAATTTTAAAAATGCATGCCTGATATTTAAAGTCTTGCATGGACTTGCCCCTCCTCCCTTGACAGATTTGATCAAATCCTGCTCTGTCAGTGGGAGGGGTCACCAGGGCCACAGCTCCAGGAGACTGGGAGGGTCCACGCAGATGCTCTACTGTTGGACAAACTACACTGTCAGTCACTGGAACTGAATATTGGAACAGTTTACCGCTCAACATAAGAGACTCACGGTCATATACTGTACCTCCTTCACATCACAACTTAAACATTGGATGAAGGAAAACCAAACCTGTGACCATCAGTAGATTATCCTCTCTGTGTTGTTCTGTGTGTTTTATGATGTTTTGTTTTTTGTCAGCTGTCTTTCTTGTCAGCTGCCTAGGGACTACAAATGGAAATTAGCACTCCTGCTACAATCTGGCAAATTTACGGCTGCAATTGTTGTAGATGTTCATTAATATGCGCTGTCTCTGATAAATAAATAAATAAACTACATCAACTAAAGCCTGATGAATCCTGTTCAACTACAGTATTTTGAAGGAAAAAAAAAAAAAAAAAAAAAAAAAAAAAAAAAAATATATATATATATATATATATATATATGTAACTGGGTCAATTATTTTGCAGCAATGTGGGTATGTATGGTATTGTGTATTCTTATAATTACACAAAATCTGTTCATTTTATTTTCATTTCTTTTGGTTGGTACCTGACACTGTGGGCCTCCGGGTCAGTGTGTGGAACTTTTGGTTTGGGTCTGTTCCCCAGCGAGCAATTTACAGTGTGACACTGCATGTATAACCTGCGTTTTCGCACCTTTGCCTCTTCCCTTTTGTTCTGGATTTCTGTGGGAGAGGTAAGCAGCCGTGCAGTTCGTGAACATGTTTGTTTTAGCCTCTGCTAATTTAATTTTTTTAAATGAACTGGCTAGTTCAGGCTGTATCAGGTGCTTATAATGTGCTTAAACATATTTGTGTCATTTTGGTTTGTGTAGGAGGTCGTTTAACGGGGGATACTGACCGGAGGTTTTTATGGTTTCTGTCACTTGTCAGGTATGCTATATTTTGTTTGAATAATTTAATGTGCCCTTTTGTTCCAGATTTCTGTGGGAGAGGAAGCTGTTTAACGGGGAATACTGACCGGAGGTTTTTATGTTTTCTGTCACTTGTCAGAACAATAAACGGAGACTGCCTCCAAAGACACACGTGTGGGTCTCGTCATCAAAAAAAAAAAGAACACAACGCAGAGTCCGACACCACCAGTTACACACACACACATAATAATTATATATATATATATATATATATATATATATATATATATATATATATATGCGTGGTCCATAACTAACGTAACTAACGCTGCCGTGAAACGAAAGTGAAACTACAGAGAGTAAGGGTAAGTGTTTGAAATCTGCTGTAGTTCAGAGGTGGCAAACAACATTCGTCTTATCACCGTCTCTTTCCCCGTTGTTGTCTTTCACCTGAACCTGTACTGATCCCAAACTGGACTGTAATAATGGCAGAGGGTCTTCAGTCTCTTCCTTCCGGGTTTACATCATATTTGTTGCTGTTCTTTTACCTTATATCAGCTGCTATTTCGTATTTCGGGTCAATGTGCGCTCTTTCAATATGTCCATGTGGAACTTGCATGGATTTAAAGTTAAGCATTGAACGACATCTTTCGTTCCTTTTTCTTTTTCTCAACATACTGTGCTGTTTCGGTACAGCTGTGTACCGAACCGAACAGGTGTGTACCGAAACGGTTCAGTTCGGTATGTGTACCATTACAGGCCTAGTAAGTAAGTAAGTAAGTAAGTAGGTAAGTAGGTAGGTAGGTAGGTAGGCAGACAGACAGACAGACAGACAGACAGACAGACAGACAGACAGACAGACAGACATTATTAATCCCAATCTGGAAAATTGCAGTGCAGCAACAGCATTTCACATTGTAAAAAATACAACACAAGAATAAAAAATACAACACAAAAGCAAACACACAGTACACAATAAATTTGAAGTAAGTACAAACAGAACTGGGTAAGAAATGAGTATAATTTAACAATAAGGTTCAATAATAAACTGGAATGAGCAAGTAAAATGTAACTTTACAGTAGGATGGAGGTGCATAAATAACAGTAAGGTGCAAAATGGAAATAGGGTTTAAAACTAGGAGTGATGATAGAAAAGATACACAACCAAGGTAAAAAAAAATCAATCAGGAGTAGGTAGAAAACATGCAGTAAAATCCTAATGAAGACCATTCAGTGACATCTAATGCTATGTTGTAGTTTGTGTATTCCAGTTGAGTCAAGCCTCCGTCCACCCCCTAAAAGATTTATGCACGGGATGCTCCTGTATTTCTTGACTCCTCTGACAAATGATGCACCGTCGGAGCTGAATTTCCACTTCCTTGTTTCCAGGTCACGAATGGGAGCCAAAGAGGCATAAAGAGTCAGAAGACATACATCATAACTAGATCCTGAAGTAAGTTGGACGTTTAACACCATGTTGTCCTCCTAGAAGCTCCTAATGACCAGCCAACACCGCTAGGTTAACCCTTTCATGCATGATTTATGAGAACGTTAATCAAGATTTTTTTCCTGAGTGTTTTTATCCCTCTTTAGGCATAAAAAAAAAAAAAAAACAATATGTGATTTTTTTATCAACCTATTTTTCATGGAGTTACAAAAACGTCCACTCAGCTGGACACCATGTGTTTAAGTTTAGAAGCAATAAAACATGCATTTTCTGATATACTGTGTAAAAACTATTAAACAGAAATATTTTAATGCTGCTAATCTGATGTTTTCTCACATTTTAATATACTCCAATACTAGTTATTACTTACTTCATAGAAATAGTATACCAAAAAAAAGTTTAAAAATGCAAAAAAAAAACAAAAACAAAAACAAAAAAAACAAACCTGTTAATTATAATCTAATAACAATTTGCATTTTTTTTTGCACTCAAACATGTTAGTGCATATCAGATTTATCTAGAATAGCAAAGTTACAGTAATGGTATGAATGTCAGTGTATGAGATGATGCATTAGTGTCCACTGTGTTGGCTGATATGGAACTAAAACAACAAAATCCATGAATATATAAGAGAACAGCTGTAGAATAACTGTCCACTGGAGTGACCACTATGCATGAAAGGGTTAAGGAACGATTGAGGGAAAATCTAAAATAATCTAATCCAACACATGTCATGACAAATGTCTGAGAAGGAAAACATCTGGGTCTGATTTAATCCTAGATGGAAGCTCCCACAGCCGCTGTTCAGAGGAGGGACAGTAGGACTTCAGCTTGACTGGGTCACATGTGTCTCTTTTCTTTGGGTCTCTGTGGCTGAGTGAGGCGCAGTAATTACCTGTAAATCCATGTCAATGCCAGATCAAAGCAAAGTCTATTGTCAGGGATTAGACAGTCGATACCGGGGGCCCTCGGTGGTGTCAGTCTGTCTGTGCGATAACATCACGACTTCATTCCTGGACACCGGAGCCTGTCCTCCACCAGGAGAACCGCGGTGTGACAGGGATCAAGGAACATTTACAGAGTGACAAGAAAAATTCACACCTGACGAGTGGGATACGAAAGAGATTAGGACATGAGTTTGTGTCGGATGAACGTCGGTGTCCTCACTTTCCCCAACAGTTTGTTAACCCTTTCATACATAGTGGTCACCACAGTGGACAGCTTTATTTGATTGATTGATTTTATTTTATTTATTTATTTATTTATTATTATTATATCTGGGCGGCCATGGCTCAGTTGGTAGAGCGGGTCGTCCAATAACCAAAGGGTTGGTGGTTTGAATCCCGCTCTATCCTAGTCAGTCTGTTGTGTCCTTGTGCAAGACACTTCACCCTCCTTGCCTCCAGTGCCACTCACACTGGTGTATGAATGCGTATGAATGTTTGGTGGTGGTCGGAGGGGCTGTAGGCGCAAATTGGCAGTCACGCTTCTGTCAGTCTGCCCCAGGGCAACTGTGGCTACAGGTGTAGTTTACCACCACCAGAGGGAGAATGTGAGAGCGAATGAATAATGGATCAGTAATGAAAAGCACTTTGGGTGTCTAGAAAAGCGCTATATAAAATCCAATCCTTTATTTATTTTTTTAAATTTTTTTAAAATTTTTTATTTATTTATTACCTCCACCAAGGAGGTTATGTTTTTGCCAGGGTTTGTTTGTTTGTTTGTTTGTCTGTCCGTTAGTGTGCAACATAACTCAAAAAGCTATGGACAGATTTGGATGAAATTTTCAGGGTTTGTTGGAAATGGGATAAGGAAGAAATGATTAAATTTTGGTGGTGATCGGGGGTGGGGGGGCCCACGGGGGGGCCCACGGGGGGGCCCACGGGGGGGCCACTGATCAGCCTTGGCGGAGGTCTGCGCTCTCCGAGTGCTTCTAGTTTTCATTTTTAAAAAAGTGGACAACTATTCTACAGCTGTTCTCTTGTATATTCATGGGTTTTGTTGTTTTAGTTCCATATCAGCCAAAACAGTGGATTCTTGTGGACCATCCCATAATACACTGCAATTCATACCATTACTGTAACTTTGCTGCTCTTGATAAACCTGATCTGCACTAACATGTTTGAGTGTAAATCGGTTGCTTGTTATTGTTATTAGACTTCAATTAACAGTTTGTTTTTTTTTAAACAAAATGTTTTTGTTTTTTTTGCATATCATCTCCATGACGTGAGTAATAACTAGTATTAGAGTATGTTAAAATGTGAGAAAACATCAGATTAGCAGCATTAAAAATGTTTTTATTTCATAGTTTTCACACAGTATATCAGTAAATAGTAAGTAAGTAAGTAAAGCTTTATTTATATAGCACTTTATACATGTTACAAAGTGCTTCACATAAAGGAGAGATAGATCAAATCAAATCAAATTTGAAGCCAATTTACAGAAACCCAACAGAAATATATATATTTATTTGCTTCAAATATTAAATGCATGGTGTCCAGCTGAGTGGACATTTTTGCAACTCCATGAAAAATAGGTCCATTAAAAAAAAAAAAAAAAAAATCAATCGCAGTTTTTTTTTTTAATGCCTAAAGAGGAATAAAAACACTCAGGAAAAAAATCTTGATTAAGGTTCTCATAATTCATGCATGAAAGGGTTAATTAAAAAAAAATTGGGTTTAGCAAAATATGTCCCTTTTAAGAAAAGTTAAAAATATAGAGGAAAAATTCATTTGGGAACTGACACGAAAGTAGCACTGGGTCTTTATGGGTTAATGTTGTCATGACTTATAATACACTTTGAATATGCTATTGCATGTGTGTATTCTTTCCCAGTGTTTTTTTTTTTTTCTCCTCACAGCACTTATGTCACAGTGAGGTAAGGGTAGGTTAAGGCCACGCCGCTGCCTCTAATCTCAAGTGCTGCCAACACAGAGCAGAAGGTACACCGAAGGGCCCCGGGGATAAATCATTAATAACAGCAGGTCAGTGTCGCCGGAGCTGCAGCTGAGGACTGAAACTCTTTTATTATCTATTACCCTCTCATTGGACATTCACATGGAGCTGACATCCCCCCAGCTACACCTCACCTGTCATGCTCAGAAACACTGCTCCTTAAAAACACACTCCGTACATAATGCAAACGCACAGTCACGTACACCCACAGTCATTTTTCCACATTTGTTGTGTCTCTTTTGAAGCAGCTCCAGCTCATTGTCATCTCATGAGGAAGCTAATAGCATATTTGGCTGTTGATTCTGTGCATCTGTATGCAAAGACTCCGTCTGGCATTTGGGCGAGAGATATGCTTGTGCAGCATGACATTATGACAGCTTTGACATTTTAGATCTTAATGTTGCACACGCTGTTTTGCATCACAATATGACTCTAAAATCATGCATCTTATTTTCCTCTACCTTTATTCTGAAATACCAACATTTGACCCCGGCTTTGGTGAGACTTTTAAGGCTCATTTTACACGTAAATGTGTTTGATTCAAGGGCCATGTCCCTATTTTTTATTCTGCGATGTTTAGGAAAATAGAGATACTGACACGTGCAAGCAAACCACTTGGCTTCAGAGGCTGTAATAAAAAAAAACAAAAAAAAACAACTCTTCAGATTAAGACATAAAGATGACAGAAACCCATAATAAGACACCACCATAAATCCAAATGCAGACTGTTACTATTGGACTGCCAGCCAAATGAACAGCCTGTATGACTGAAGCTCCCACCGTCCATGCCCTAACAATGAACCCTCGTTCACAACCACTTAAATCGTTTCCTCTTGACATCTAGAGATTCAAAATCCAAATCATCTTGACCTGCTCAGAATTTTTATGCAAGCCTCAGAGCTCGGATGGATGTACCGTGCATTGCAGCTCTGTGGAAGCATTTATTGATTTCTTTTACACCGCATCAAAGGAAATTGTCCTCATGTAAACTATCCAGGCAGTGAGATGCATTTGTGCTACCACGTAACAGTCATCCTACACAGGCATCTTAGTTAATTTACTGACAGAGCCATTAACAATAGTAGTGTATTAGCAGTTAACCCTTTATAGTTCACGCATACAAATACTCTAAAATTCAAAACTTCAACCTCAGTTTGTTATTGGAGGACATCACAAGACTGTATTATTTTTGTGAAATTTTTCGACATTTTTTATTGTTTGTAGAAAATCAAGGTCAATGAAGTTACCATATTTGGTTCCTTGCCCATAAAAGGCAAAACACGTATTCAAGAAGTATATATAAAAAAAATACAAGAACTGGAAAAGCACTTGGAGAGCGCAGACCTCCACCATGGTAGATCAGTGCCCCCACCCCCACCCGATCACCACCAAAATTTAATCATTTGTGCCAGTATCAACATTTTCTGAAAATTCCATCAACATCCATCCATAACTTTTTGAGTTATCTTGCTAACAGACAAACAAACAAACAAACAAACCCCGATGAAAACATAACCTCTGCCGTTCCTTGGTGGAGGTAAAAACACACAAGGAACATGCATTTTAGAACATTAGAACATCACTTTTAGAACATTAGACCAACATCAGTGTTGGTCCAGACCCCTGTCCACATCCACATAATCCCTTTGAACATCATTCCTTACATTAGTACCATTACTTCATGGTACCTAACAAAGCAGGTCCACTCACTGTTCATGCAGAGGTGGACCTTCCAGACCCTGTAGACCACATTGGACCTGAGATTGTTGACTCACTGTCCTCACTGGAACCTTTACTGTCACTGTCTTGTAAAGTATGTGAAAATGACCAAAAATAGTCATTTGCCCGATAAAGGATTAAGAAGGTGTTGATTTTAACTCTCCATTAAGCTAGGGTCTTTTTACTTTGAGTTTGCCCGTTCTTTCTGGTTCTCTGGTTTACCACTCCATCAAAAACAGATATTCAGGTTGATGCCTTTGACCAGGTTTCTGATGAAAACCCAGAATTGATCCCCAAGCACCTTCAATGATGGCTAAGTGCCAGTGCTATTTGGTAATGTTAGGTCAGTGTTCGTTAACCTCCAGGGGGTGTTGGGACACTGTTGGGGGGCATTTGGAAGGGGAAAACTGAGAGGGTGGCTGTTAAAGCTGGGGCCGTTTCTTGTTTTTTTTTTTCCTTGCCTCCTGTTTGGCTGATGGAGAACACCTGCCACTAATTCTTATTCCTTAAACCTTATTCCAGTTGAAAAAGAATAGTTTGGATTAAATTTAAACCTGAATAAAGTCACTGGTTTAATCCCCTTTTAATTCCGAACTACATTATTCCTCGGACATGTAAACCCTTTATTCCGTTTGGACTTTATTCCTTCCATTCTGCACATGCTCGTTGTCTTGTCCTGTCGCGATGACGCACACATTCTGCGCTGGCAGAAGAATATGCAATGCAGTCTAGTCGACCCAAACGGTTCCAGTGGGCTATTCTGATGGGATCTACCAGCCTGGAAAACCCTGAAGGAAGAGTTCATCACCTGTTTTTTAATTCATTCATTTGTCATGCACTAATGAGTTTGATAAGTGGGCAAATCAGTTTGCACTGCAGTGCACCGATTGCCTTGTTCTCGCAGCCCTTCCGTTAGCTTAGCTTAGCCTAGCTTAGCATAATCGCTTCATTCCTATGGTCAGACGTAGCCAGGCTTTTATAGGTGATTTGTAGTATTTTATGAGTGATTTTGTGAAATTCAGTTCTCCCTAATCATTACTTTAGTCCGGTGGGGTCAATATGATCACAAATTGAGGCTCAAATCATGGCCATGTGACTTACTGCAGTAAGAAAATCTTGGGAAATAAAAACTAATGCAAAGCTAAAATGGTAAAGCAAAGCTAGTTTAGCGCATGCATCCCTTCCAACAAAAGATTTTCCAACTCCCGTCAACACAACAGTCCCAAGATTGTATGAGTGCAGTAAATTGCGGATCTAAATAAATAATTCGGGAGGATAGGATTTCAGAAAATCACTTACAAAAGACGACAAATCACCTTTAAAAAATTGGCTACGTGTGACCATGGAAATGCAGTGACTATGCTAAGCTAAGCTAACAGAAGGGCTGCGAGAACAAGGCAACGAGAGCACTGCAGCGCAAACCCTTTAGCTCACTTATCTACCTCATTAATACCTCATGTAAACCTTTATTTGGGTTTAACATTTCCATGTAAACAGAAGAGAAAATACTTCAGTTCCGAATTAATTTCTTCTGGAAAAATAAATTGGATTTAAAAAACATCATGTAACCATACCCTTTGTTGAATTCCAGAACTGAGAGCTCACGCTCTGCTTTGGGCTAAAAGTTCAAACTGTACCTTGTGCTCTTTTTAGAGATAAAGTACCTTACAATATGCAGAATCGAGAAGCTGACTGAGAGAAACATTGATGTTTTGTAGGACACAGGTGTCTTACAACCTAGCAGTTGTGAGGAGATACAGACAATTCCAAGAACAGAAAACTTATGGTCAGCTTTAAAATCAGTATTAACAATGTGTGGCTGAGAGAGAGAGAGAGAGAAAGAGAGAGAGAGAGAGAGAGCAGAGTAGAGCAGACAGGGATGTGACAGGATACAAGTTTTTGTGTTTTAGTTTGTTGTTTTTGGGCCGAATCCCAGGTGGGGTGTATTCTCCAAAGGGGGTAGACGTGCAGGGCTTCGGCTGCTCTGCTCTGTCTTTAAAGTGGCCTCGAGCCTGGAAAGTCCCAGAAGATGCGTTCGGGTGAGTTTCTCTGTTGGTAGGACTCTGGGATTGTTCAGGTATTGTGTTTTGCAGTCATTTTGTCCACCCTGACTGGTTTCCCGTTCCACTTTGGGAAGGTGTGTGGAGCGAGTTTGTGTGGAGCGTGTGCATGTGCAGGAGGTTTCTTTAGGTGTGCGGGTCGGCTCCTTTGTGTCTGAGGCACAAATGGGGGGGGGGGGTTAGTCAGTGTTATGCCTCACAGTGCCACTTTCCTACAACTATACAACTAACATGTTATCTTATAATTTGTTTCAGAAGGGGGAAAGATGCCTGGGGGGGCGACATGGACAATAATGATGAGGTGAGGGGGGTGTTACCTACGGAGCGCTATAACTCCTACCCCCCAGTCGGAAAAAATATGTTTGTTTTTTTTGGGGGGGGGGGGGCTGATGATGACGTAAGGGGGCGTTTGTTCAAATAAGGTTGAGAATCACTGTGTTAGGTGATGATGTGTGTATCAGTGTGGTTAAATAGCAGAGATTGAAATGCCCTGCAGGGATAAAAATGTGAGTTAACCTTTTTAACCTGCAGAAATATATCAGCGCAGAGGCCGCAGAAGTGGACCACCCCAGGAGTAAGTCAGACTGAGGTTGAAAATATTTCAACTATGTGAAGGTTTGAGGTAGTGTTGGGTTTACCTTCGTTCTCGTGTTCTCTGGAGTCGCTCTGAATCATATTCTCATTGATGTTGGAATGGTCTTGGTTCTATATCATTCAAGAAAAAAAAAAGTTAAATTGTGTTTGAGTGTTGGGCCAGAACCTGTAATTCCATGATACCACAGAATATAAATTTAATTCAGTAATAACTCAGCCAGGAGATGAGTCCAGGCCTGCAATGCACATTTCTGTAGTTGTGTTCCTACTAAATTAACCCTTTATCAGGCAAGTGAGTATTTTTGGTCATTTCCGCAAACATTAACCCTTTCATGCACAAATTATGAGAACCTTAATCAAAATTTTTTTCCTGAGTGTTTTTATTCCTCTTCAGGCATGAGAAAAACTATGAGATTGAAAATTTTCTTCTGAAAAATAAATTTAAAAACTAATAATAAAATAAAAATAATTTTAAAAAATCTAAAAAAAAAAATACATAAAAAATAATAATGAAAAAAAAAATTCTTATGAACCTATTTTTCATGAAGTTGCAAAAATGTCCACTCAGCTGGACACCACACGTTTAATTTTTGACACAGAAACATGTATTTACTGATAAATTGTGTGAAAACTGTAGGGAGGGCTTGTGATTCTGGGGATTTATGCTCAGGAGGGATCTATATAATGTTACCAGTTAATGTCAAAAAAGATATGTAGTGTCTTAAAACTTTAATAAAGATATGTGTTTAAAAAAAAACAAAAGCAACGAAAAGAACAACAAAATCCATGAATATAGAAGAGAACAGCTGTAGAATAGCTGTCCACTGTAGTGACCAGTATACATGAAAGGGTTAAATATGGAGCCAATCCTGTGCCTCAGTAGTCAATTTTCCATCGGACATCTGCGCAAAACTTTACTGATATTTACTAAATGTTGAAAAAACAAGTGCATAATGTCAATTTTTCCATTAAATCACAAATGCGATGATTTGTTTATTATCATGAGATGACACGAGAAGTCATTCCATAAACATGGCGGCAAACGTAAATATGGTGTTGATTTACAGATATATTCATTATTATTATATATTACCCCTCTATCTCGTACTAAATTAAAAAATGATTGGGTTTCCTGGTGTGTCCACACATACCGCGACATGTATCTTCTTCTTCTTTGCTTGTTGTAAAGTCCATCAACATCCGTTTTTTTAATTAACCTGACCCTAGTTCCATTGCAGTTTTGCATGATATACCATTTGCACTATGCCTGAAAAATCACCTCTTGCCAGCGCAAAAACTTTTAATCCAAAAATGAGACTTTTGGCCAAATTATCATTTTTCCGTTAGGTACATTTTTATGCGCAAGTTATATTTGCGCAATTTGAGGGTCAATGGAAAAGCGACTAGTGAGGTCAAGATGCATGTTGGTTTTTATAACATTATACAGTGATTCAGAGAGATTTTACAGAAATGTTGTAGCTGTAAATAATGAATATGAGTGATTTTTGTTGGTTTATGACTTTATAACAGTTGTTTTATTGCATGTGTTTACTTTTTAACAAGTGGTGCTCGGAAATTTTATGGCAAGAAGAGGTAGATGACCATATCCAAAAACACACTAAGGGTGAAATTTTGAATTTCAGAGTACTTCAATGAGTGCCCTATAAAGGCTTAAGGGGCCACCATGTTTAAAAGCTATAACCTGCACAAATATAGAGTGAGATTTCATTGATTACAAGGACGTATCAATCACACCAGTCACATTAGGTGAATTGAATCTTTTGAACGGCTCTTTGAACGATGGGACGATGGGAACCAAGTCTTTGTAAAGAGCCATTCTTTTTTTTTTTTTTTAAGGAGGGAGTGTCCGATTGCCTGTCAATTTACCAACATACTGTTCTTGTTCTGAGAATTGCACTACAGTTCAGGTATTGAAGTAATTGCAGTGATTAATCGATTAATCACTGTTGTGTTTTGTGCATTTTTTTCCCCGTATGTTTACACACATTTATTGTTCTTGTTTTGAGGAGAAAAAAAATGTTATTTCATAAGAAAATGTTTTATTTTCTTCTTCATTTTTAGGCTACAGACTAGTCCACATACTGTACCATGTTTTTTTGTCAAATTCCAGCATTTGCCTAATGTTACCTCTCATGTCATGGATTTAGCCCACACATTTTAACTAACTATCCTTTTTTATGGTAAGATAATATTTACTGCCGTGCCAATTAAACACCTTTAAAATGTAATGTCAATCATCACATGTAGCCTATTTAGTCATTAAAACATTGGTGCTTCAAAATAATGCAAAAAACATAAAAGAGCCAGTCTTTTGAACACCTCTTTTCAGTGAACAGCTCCTGATTGAACGGCTCCCTTCAAAGAGCCAAAAGTGCCATCACTAGCAACTCTGCAATCTTATAATTTTTTTTTCTTAATAACAGTTTGCTGAGCATCCTTGTAGGGGAATCAGATGCCCTGCCAAGGATATGACTTGGTACCAGCCAACACTGCTGGCATTGTTCTGCTTACATTTGGTGGCGCTTTATTAGAATTATCCTGGATTTCCTGCTCCTTTCATTATAAATCACCTGCACTGGAACAGGTGGCATTGGCGCGTCTAGTTTGTGTCTGTGGATGAGGTTTCAACTTGTAACTCAAAAAGAATATGCCTGTGGGGAAACAAAGGAACATGAACAGTTACTCATCATTGTCCATAAAAACACACACATACTGTATGAGGTCTTTAAATAGAGCCAAATCTGTTATTGATAAATCTGAACTAGTTTCAACAGCTGAAATTAACCAACCTACCATGTGGTAAATCGGTTATAACTACCCAGTGATTAACTGCTTGTAACACTGATCTGTAATTTTTTGGAAACGAATAAAATGTGCTACATCGTCATACTTTGATAAGATGAATTGGAATACAAATAAAAATACCAAGTGTTAGTTAACTACTATAGGTGCCATATGCATAGTTTAGTTCTGTCATTAATTAGTGATTAGTAATTTTATAATTTAATCGCATTTAACTCTTTCAATGCCATGGGCCGATTAAATCGGCTTTACGAATACAACCTTTAAAGTGCCACGGGCCGATCAGATCGGCTTTGGAGAACACGCCATATTTGTGTACAAACAAACCATCCACCCCCATTTCTTTCTCACATTTCGATGACATTCTTTCAAATCTTCTTGCAAATTACGATCAATAATGAATCGGCTGCGTCCGGTGCGTTTTGAATCTAAGTAGCAATCAGTCGGATGTTACCGAGCGGTTTTTGACCAAGGAAGAGCTCGCGTTTCGTTTTCTGCTTGGGAAATTTTATGAATGAATTTATGAATGAAATCATATGCAAATTAGATGGCCATTTTGTAGTAATATCGTAAACACAGCGATCTGTCAAAACAGTCCCATCTGCTAGAAAATGAGTTCTGATGACAATTTAGACTTCGATTATAAAAACGACGCGAAATACTGAAAAACGGCCAAATTCTGTGGCACTTTTAAGGCTTATTAGCCCCTTAACTGTCTGGCACCGAAAGAGTTAAAAAGGTCTTACATAATTGTAATTTAATATTTGCATTATTATTTGCCCGGTCATGGTGTTTTGAACAAACAGGTCCATTGTGTCACTTATAGAATAACATATACCCCAGTTTTTTTGGGGGGGGGCAGGTGGCTCCTGATGCTGTAGCATTTGTTCAAAAAAGACTGAGAAACACTGATATAGATTAATAAATTTACATTTAAACACAGGTTTATAGTTCTTATACTACAGAGTGTGTAAAGTCAGGGCCAGATTAACACTTCATTGTACCCTGGGCAACAATATTCAAGGGCCCCATCATCACAACCCCAGGATCCCTATAATCTGGCAAAATACAGAATAAGTTCCAGGAATATATGTAAATATACCCCATACTTCAATATCTATCATCAAATGCATTTTGATGTACAAATGTGTAAATGCTCGTAGAACTACAAGTGCACCACTATAGCCTCTTGTCAAGGCCACTCACTTGCATATGATGATATGAAAACAAAACACATTAGCATCAGTATAATCTAAAATTGATCCACTACATTAGAAAGAGAGGGAAGTGTCCTCCATTTTCACAAAAAATAAATAAGAAACCATTTCCAAAGTATCCAGTATATATTTAAGAACACTTTTTGCCAACACAAATGTATTGAATCGTCAGAAAAAGCCCACAGACAAAACACAAACATAATCTGATAGACTCAGATATGAATTTTAACTCTTTCCCCGCCAGAGCATTTTCCAGTGAGTTGGTAGCCAGCGCCAGCCTTTTTGGTCATTTTCACTAATCTTTGGAGGCTCACTGAAAATGTTGTGTTAAGGGTATGTGAACACTGAATACATCAAAAGAAAGAACAGAACTTCAACTTTTAAACACAAAAAACGATTTTATTCTATCTTCATTCGTTCGTGAGATATGAATATTTGAATATTGGTCATTTTCAGGAAAAAAATTAATTTAGAGCAAAAAACTGAGAAAATTGAATTTTTTCAAAGACATTGATTTTCAAGATAAAACTGATTTCCTATTTACATTTTTGACTCTTTCTTCTTTACCAACGGTAACACTGTATTCAAAATCACAAAATAAAATAATTATAACAACAATAATAACTAGAACTGCGAGCAGTTATGAACGGGGGCCAAGCCTCCCCGCCCACTCGGACCCCAGGCCCCACAGAGCCCACGGAAGTCGTCCCCGAAGGACATGGGTCTGGGGCTGAGCTGGTGGAGGCTGGGCCCCGTTCATAAGGGTTTACAGTTGGAGTTAGTATTCCACCGTCTGAGCCGCTGTATTCACTGGAATGGGACAAATGCACCAGTAGAGTGGAAGGAGGAATGTGTGGGACTGGGATTAGTTGGAATAGATTACACTCACGTTGACCAATCATTACTAAACTTGACAGCTGGTCTCAGGAGTGACCCCACATCATACTCACCAAATTACATTGAAATCTGTAAAGGCGTTTCAGAGATAAAAATTTCACATATTTGCAGCGCTCAATAGAGGCTAACATTCATCAAATTCGGCTCGTACCCTCACAGTGACATGTAAAATAAGGATCTAATATTTGGTGTTGAAAGAATTTAATTTGTCTGAGATTTGTAATAATTAACATTTTTTTAGCTAGCTACAGAAAATTATTCATTGATAAATTTCACATTTTTTGACCGAAAAAAATTCTATTGATAACTTAGTATCATGTCTATGAGAAGAACTTACATGCCAAGATTCATGCAGATCGGAAAAAAATCCCAAGTAGGAGTTTGAAAAAGTAGGTTTTCCAGTTTTCGCAGTTTTGCTGGAAAAGAAGTGGCCCCCCCAAATCTGCCTGACCATGCCCATGTGATTCAACCCTATTCAAGAAATCTTAGGATATGAGGTTTTTTAATATGTGACATACAGTGTGGGAGTTATAGACCAAAATGCATATGCCTTGGTTCTAGGGCCCCCTGCTGGTGGACATATATAATTGTTTGCGTCTCAGTTCCGTGCAGGGGTCTGGACCAACCCTCCAAATGTCAGCGCTCTACCATGTACGCTTTAGGCTGCAGGAACAGTTGGAGCCGGATTCCCTGCATTCACTGGAATGGGACCAATGCATTAGGAATGCAAAAGGAGGAATGTGTGGGACTGGGATTTGTTGTAATAAATTACACCCACGTTGACCAATCATTACTAAACTTTACAGCTGGTCTCAGGAGTGACCCCACATCATACTCACCAAATTTTGTGTGAATCGGACCAACTTTTTTGTGACTTGATATTTCTCTGTTTATAGCGCCCCCTATTTTCCGATTTGTACCAAATTTGGCACAGAGCCTATGGTTGACCTCTAAAACGAGTAGCTAAAGTTTGATGTTGATAGCATTTATTTTGAGAAAGATATGCAACAATATGTGTTTTTTAGCTAGCAAAAAAATTTGTTCGTTTATAACTAGCACATTTTTTACAGCAGCAAGCTGATTGTTATAACTTTAGATCAAAAGCCTCTGGAGATTGTATGTGCAAAGTTTGAAGCCAATGGGGCTTAAACCCTAGTAGGAGTTCGAAAAAGTATGTTTTTGATATGTAGAAACTTAGAAAGAAAAATTTGCAGTGGAAGTGGGCGTGGCCTATGTCAAAAGACTCATCTCTATCCAAGGAATACAATGATGTAAAGTTTATGAATGTGTCATTCAAAATGTGGAAGTTAGAGGCAAAAACGCGTATTTGTCTGTTATAGCACCACCTAGTGGAGTACATCCACAGTTTTTGCTCTGGTAGATCTGTGTCCTATTCTATAGGGTCCATAGAAATTTCACAGCCCTCAGCAGAACAGTTCAGCTGTAGGAAATGTTTGTTGTTTAAGTTGTAATAGGCCACGCCCACATTGTTCAGCCACACCCATCTTAGAGATATGGCCTCAAGACAGGCCCTCCATCATACCCACCAAATTTTGTAGAAATCGGTCAAGCCGTTTAGGAGATATAAATTTTTTATATTTGCAGCGCCCCCTAGTGGCCAACACTCACCAAATTAAGCTTATACCCTCAGAGTCACATGAGAACCAAGGATCTAAGATCTGGTGTTGATAGCTTTTACTTGGACTGAGATATGTAAGAGTTAGCATTTTTTTAGCTAGCTACAGAAATTTGTTCGTTAATTATTTGCGTATTTTTCAACCAAAAAAAATTATTGTAATAACTTTGGATCAGGTCCATGAGAAGAGTGTATGTGCCAAAATTCACGCAGATCGGACAAAGTCCCAAGTCGGAGTTCGAAAAAGTAGGTTTTCCAGTTTTCGCGATTTTTCAGGGAAAAAAGTCATGGCGGAAATGGGCGTGGCCTAGCTCACGTGATTTAGTACTATTCAGGAAATCCGACAATATAAGGTTTTTGAATGTGCGACATACGGTGTGAGAGTTATAGACCTAAACGCGTTATCTTTGATTATAGCGCCCCCTCCTGGTGAATATATGCACATTTTTGCGTCTGAGGTCCCTGCAGGGGTCTGGACCAACCCTCCAAATTGTACCACCGTACCATGTACAGTTTAGGCTGCAGTAACAGTTTTATCGGCGGAAGAATAAAAATAATGATGAATGAATAATAATAAAAATCCGTACAAAAACAATAGGGTTCCACAGCACCGCTGGAACTGTGGAACGCGTATGCTGGCATACGCGTCCCCCAGTCCCCGCGGGCTTGGCCCCCTAACTAGAACTGCGAGCAGTTATGAACGGGGGCCAAGCCTCCCCGCCCACTCGGACCCCAGGCCCCACAGAGCCCACGGAAGTCGTCCCCGAAGGACGCGGGTCTGGGGCTGAGCTGGTGGAGGCTGGGCCCCGTTCATAAGGGTTTACAGTTGGAGTTAGTATTCCACCGTCTGAGCCGCTGTATTCACTGGAATGGGACAAATGCACCAGTAGAGTGGAAGGAGGAATGTGTGGGACTGGGATTAGTTGGAATAGATTACACTCACGTTGACCAATCATTACTAAACTTGACAGCTGGTCTCAGGAGTGACCCTACATCATACTCAACAAATTACATAGAAATCTGTAAAGGCGTTTCAGAGATTAAAAAAAATCACATATTTGCAGCGCCCATTAGAGGCTAACATTCGTCAAATTCAGCTCATACCCTCACAGTGACATGTCAACCAAGTATCTACTGGTCTCAGGAGTCACCCCACATCATACTTACATAATTCATTAGAAAACCGGTTTAGCCGTTTAAGAAATATAAATTTCTCATGTTTGCAGCACTCACTAGAGGCCAACATTCACAAAATTCGGCTCATACCCTCAAAGACAGATGAGAACCAAAGATCTAAAAACTGGTGTTGATAGCATTTATTTTGACCGAGATACGTAATAGTTAACATTTTTTTAGTTAGCTAAAGAAATGTATTCATTTATAATTGTCGCATGTTTCGACTGAACGAAATTCTTTTGATAACTTCGTAACATGTCTATGACAAGAGCATAAATGCCGAGATTCACACAGATTAGATAAAATCCCAAGTAGGAGTTTCAAAAATAGGTTTTCCAGTTTTCGCAGTTTTGCCGGAAAAAAAGTCATCCCACAAATCTGCCTGACCACGCCTACATGATTCAACCCTATTCAGGAAATCTGAGGATATGAGGTTTTAAATGTGCGACATACAGTGTGGGCGTTATAGACCAAAATGCATTGTCTTTGGTTCTATCTCCCCCTGTTGGTGGACATATATAATTGTTTGCGTCTCAGTTCCGTGCAGGGGTCTGGACCAACCCTCCAAATGTCAGCGCTCTACCATGTACGCTTTAGGCTGCAGGAACAGTTGGAGCCGGATTCCCTGCCTTCACTGGAATGGGACCAATGCATTAGGAATGCAAAAGGAGGAATGTGTGGGACTGGGATTTGTTGTAATAAATTACACCCACGTTGACCAATCATTACCAAACTTTACAGCTGGTCTCAGGAGTGACCCCACATCATACTCACCAAATTTTGTGTGAATCGGACCAACTTTTTTGTGACTTGATATTTCTCTGTTTATAGCGCCCCCTATTTTCCGATTTGTACCAAATTTGGCACAGAGCCTATGGTTGACCTCTAAAACAAGTAGCTAAAGTTTGATGTTGATAGCATTTATTTTGAGAAAGATATGCAACAATATGTGTTTTTTAGCTAGCAAAAAAATTTGTTCGTTTATAACTAGCACATTTTTTACAGCAGCAAGCTGATTGTTATAACTTTAGATCAAACCCCTCTGGAGATTGTATGTGCAAAGTTTGAAGCCAATGGGGCTTAAACCCTAGTAGGAGTTCGAAAAAGTATGTTTTTGATATGTAGAAACTTAGAAAGAAAAATTTGCAGTGGAAGTGGGCGTGGCCTATGTCAAAAGACTCATCTCTATCCAAGGAATACAAAGATGTAAAGTTTATGAATGTGTCATTTAAAATGTGGAAGTTAGAGGCAAAAACGCGTATTTGTCCGTTATAGCGCCACCTAGTGGAGCACATCCACAGTTTTTGCTCTGGTACATCTGTGTCCTATTCTAAAGGGTCCATAGAAATTTCACAGCCCTCAGCAGAACAGTTCAGCTGTAGGAAATTTTTCTTGTTTAACGATTAATAAGCCACGCCCACATTTTTCAGCCACACCCACTTTCAAGATATGGCCTCAGGTAGGGCCCTTCATCATACACACCAAATTTCGTAGAAATCGGTGCAGCTGTTTAGGAGATATAAATTTTCCATATTTGCAGCGCCCCCTAGTTACCAACATTCACCAAATTCGACTCATACTCTCATAGTCACATAAGAACCAAGGATCTAAGATCTGGTGTTGATATTATTTACTTTAACCGAGATATGTTACACTTAGCATTTTTTTAGCTAGCTACAGAAATTTGTTCGTTAATTATTTGCGCATTTTTTGACCAAACAAATTTCTTGTAATAACTTTGGATCAGGCCGATGAGAAGAGTGTATGTGCCAAAATTCACGCAGATCGGACAAACTCCCAAGTCGGAGTTCGAAAAAGTAGGTTTTTCCGTTTTCGCGATTTTGCGCGGAAAAAAGTCATGGCGGAAATGGGCGTGGCCTACCTCATGTGATTCAGTACTATTCAGGGAATCCGAGGATGTAAGGTTTTTGAATGTGCAACATACGGTGTGGGAGTTATAGACCAAAACGCTTTGTCCTTGATTATAGCGCCCCCTGCTTATGAATATATGCGCATTTTTGCGTCTGAGGTCCCTGCAGGGGTCTGGACCAACCCTCCAAATTGTACTGCCATACCATGTACAGTTTAGGCTGCAGTAACAGTTTTATCGGCGGAAAAATAAAAATAATAAGAAGATGAATAATAATAAAAATCTGAACAAAAACAATAGGGTTCCACAGCACCGCTGGAACTGTGGAACGCGTATGCTGGCATACGCGTCCCCCAGTCCCCGCGGGCTTGGCCCCCTAATAACAAACAGCTCTAAGATATCCCATCATTCCACAAAATGTTAGTGGAATCCACACCAAACTTTAGACCAAACATCTTCTAAAGCACCAGGTTCCTTCTAAACTTTACACTTTGACATACATCAGTTATAAGTAACAACATATTAGTTTAGCTTTTTGATATAAACACTTCAATATTCCTCATTTTCAAGAAAAAAAGAAACAACTTCACTAAATACTGCAGATTTCTGGCCTTTCTTTGGCTGCACCAGGTCCTCCTGTTGGACCACCTGCTGTGTTTGATCTGTAAATAATTATATGGACATGTAGTTATTTATCTTTGGATGAATATATGTATTTATTTATTTATTTCATACAAAAGCTAAATCCAACAGTGTCTTACCTCTGTCCCTGCTGACATTCTACGGCTGAATCTGTTCTGTGTCCTCAGTCTGAATCTGAACTCACTCTGTCTAACAGATGAACACGAGCTGTCCTTTATCTTGTCCCACGTCTGGTTGTCTGTCTTCTCCTTGAATGTCCCCTAGAAATGTCTCTTTTCTCTTCCTCCTGTCTGTCATTTTCTCCGTGTCGCTCCGTGCCCCCCCATCCCATCTCCGCGTCGGACCTGAGCCGCTCCGTGTTTCCCATATTCCGTGTTTGTCTCCCTCACCTTCTATTTCTCCGTTCCTGTCTCTAAATGGTTCTTCTGTAGCTCCATCACATATTGAACTGTCAGACTCTGTCTCCATAATCATCTTTAAGGCTTTTGAAACTGCGCGCGGTTCCTGCACAGTCTGCACTTCCTCATTCAGTGACTGCCGCTGGATGCGTTGCCATGGGATACGGAGACTCCAGTGCAAAAGCGTTTAACCCGGTCCTTCATTTTTCCGAAAAAACTGCTTAACTGTTTGTTTTTGGACTAAGGAAAGTATTTCACATGATCCGCAACACCTCCAACTATAGCATAACAGTGAAAACACGGATTGACGGAAAATCTCGTCATTGGCGAAGAAAGAGTTAAACAGAAATCCACTTGTCACCTCAGAATTCAACAAGAGAGTTAAAGTGCAATGTAAACATCGTTTTGATTCGCGTACGTATGTCGCATAGTTCTTGACGTCTCACATCCCGCTCAGTGCACGCACGTTGATTTGCGTCACAGCTGATTTGCTTTTTGGACTGACCAATGAGGAGAGGGTCTCAGCTCACGGTCACAGACAGCAGGAGCAGGGTTTCTGTGCAGTGCAATGGCTCCGGACAGTGGACAGTTTCATTTATAAGCAAAAGATAACCAGATATTTTCGTTATGCCCGAGCTACCCAGGGCCCTTCAGACATCGCGGGCCCCTGGGCAATTGCCCAGTTGCCCATATGGTTAATCCGGGCTTGTGTAAAGTGCATGTATTCAGACGTTTCAAGAATTATACATCTGTGCAGGATACAACATTTAAAAACTAAAGAGTCTGAAAAGGAATAAACTGAAGCCTAAGCTCATTCTGCCGACCCCCCTATTCATATCACCAAACAAAATGAAATAAAATACCTACTAATGCCTTTTGCTTAGTAACAATAGCAACAACAAAAAAAACCCCAACAATTCAATAGTTTGAGTAGTGGAAAAATGAACTTTCACAGTCTTCACATATTTTCATGGCAGTTCTTTTAAACATGAATAACACTGTATGGTCTTTTAACTCAGGATTTAACCAAACATTTACTCCAACACAAAGACAAAATTGCCTCATATTTGTTCTAACAAAAGGTTTTTTGAACACATGATCTCCTCTGAAATTATAAACACTTTCCCATATTTTAAAAAAGCTCTGAATATGAACAGGCAATGGATAACTTTTTTTTATTTTGAACATGAATTGTGCAGTTTTGTTTTAGGTTTTATTGCGTTGTATTCTCATGTGCAGACAATATTTTGAATTAGATCTGGTAGCGCAGAGAGAGTCATTTCTTCTGAGTAATATCCATTCTCTCATTAATTCATAGAATTTCTTTATTCTGGAAACATTTTTCATTTTTAACATTAACCCTATAAATGTCCATTTTTGATCTACCTGCTTATAATCACCTTTTTAGGCACTTCATATAACCTGATACCCTATGTGTTATGTATTATAGTGTGCAGAACATTTGCAACTGTCAATAGAATAAAGACTGATCTGTAGTGGAACAATATGATGAAAATATAGCTGAAAAATTTGAATTCTGATTTTGAAAAAAGTATAATAACTTGTGAAAACACACTTTTACTATGTGTAAATTGAAATTCAGACAATACTATATAATGATTTACAAATTTGTTTTGTCTCACAAATGGAGTGCAACATATAAAAAAATAGCCATATCTCAGCGACCTTCTGACCTATTCGGTTTAGTTTAACTTTGATTTGACATTGTCGGGGTTACCAGTGACCCACTGGGGGTTTGGGTCGAGTAGATTTGGAGTTACATTTGGACCATTTTTGAAGTGATAATTAGATCGAGTCTCAGTCACATGTTTAATGAAGAGGCTAGAGGACGTTCCTGTCTTTAACCCTACCTTAACCCATAAAGACCCAAATATACACTAGTGTCCAAAAGCATCCACTGATCTAAAATGTTTATAACCTTCGATCCACTAATTCTATCAATACATGTAAATAATTGGTGTAAAATACAGTTTGTCATCTTTTCATGGTCATCAGATATGACCCATTTGGATGTTCAGAGGCTCCATAGTTACCATGGCAACAGTAGTCGCTTTTCCATTGGACATCTGCGCAAAACTTTACCGATATTTACTAAATGTCAAAAAGACAGAAGTGTGTAATGTCGGTTTTTCCATTAAATCACAAATGCGATGATTTGTTTATTTATTATCGCGAGATGACACAAGAAGTCATTCCATAAACATGGCGACAATCGTAAATATGGTGTTCATTTACAGATATATTCATTATTATTATATATTACCCCTCTATCTCGTACTAAATTAAAAAATGATTGGGTTTCCTGGTGTGTCCACACATACCGCGATATGTTTCTTCTTCTTCTTCGCTTGTTGTAACGTCCGTCATCATCCGTTTTTTTAATTCACCTGACTCTAGTTGCGAAAGAATATCTTTCCATTGCAGTTTTGTGATATACCATTTGCGCTACACCTGAAAAAACACCTCTTGCCAGCGCAAAAACTTTTAATCGACAAATGAGACTTGTGGCGAAATTGTCGTTTTTTCCATTAGGTAAATTTTTATGCGCAAGTTATATTTGAGCAATTTGACGGTCAATGGAAAAGCGACTAGTGTCATCATCTACAACATTGATTCACCAGATGGAGACACTTGGTTTATGTTCAGTTATTAATTTATTTTGCTAAAAAAGTCAGTTTTTCTCCAGTTTTCTTTGTTTTTGATATATTAACCCTCAAATGTAATCCCAGTATGATGATTAAAATACATGATCAGTAAAATAAATATAGGAAAATACCTGAATTTCATGGAAAAATGCAAAATACAGAGGATAATATTATGATAAATGGTGAGAAATCACTTAAGAAAGGTTAAATAGAGAGAAAAATTAGATTGGGATCGACCACAAAAGTAGCTTTGAGTGTTTATGGGTTAAGGTTAAAGGTGGGGTTGGGTGGAATTTCCAGAAAAGGGCAGATAAGTATAATAAATTCCTCGACTGTTCTTACTTGTCTCAACATTTGCTTTTGGCGAAATTGTCGTTTTTCCATTAGGTAAATTTTTATGCGCAAGTTATATTTGAGCAATTTGAGGGTCAATGGAAAAGCGACTAGTGTCATCATCTACAACACTGATTCACCAGGTGGAGACACTTGGTTTATGTTCAGTTATTGATATATTTTGCCAAAAAAGTCAGTTTTTCTTCAGTTTTCTCTACTTTTGGTATATAACCCTCAAATGTAATCTCAGTATGATGATTAAAGTCCATGATCAGTAAAATAAATATCGGAAAATACCTGAATTTCACTGAAAAAAAAGCAAAATGCAAAGGATTATATTATGATAAATGGTGATAAACCACTTAAGAAAGGTTAAACAGAGAGAAAAATTAGATTGGGAACTACCACAAAAGTAGCTTTGGGTGTTTCTGGGTTAAAGTTAAAGGTGGGGTTGGGTGGGATTTCCAGAAAAGGGCAGATAAGGTTATTAAATTCCTTGACTGTTCGTACTTGTCTCAACATTTGCTTTTGCCGAAATTGTTGTTTTTTCCATTTGGTAAATTTTTATGCACAAGTTATATTTGAGCAATTTGAGAGTCAAAGGAAAAGCGACTACTGTCATCATCTACAACATTGATTCACTTGGGTTATGTTCAGGTATTGATATATTTTGCTAAAAAAGTCAGTTTTTCTCCAGTTTTCTTTGTTTTTGGTATAAAAACCCTCATATGTAATCTCAGTATGGGGATTAAAATCCATGATCAGTAAAATAAATATAGGAAAATACCTGAATTTCACTGAAAAAATGCAAAATACAGAGGATAATATTATGATAAATGGTGATAACCCACTTAAGAAAGGTTAAATAGAGAGAAAAATTAGATTGGGAACTACCACAAAAGTAGCTTTGGGTGTTTCTGGGTTAAGGTTAAAGGTGGGGTTGGGTGGGATTTCCAGAAAAGGGCAGATAAGGTTATTAAATTCCTTGACTATTCTTCCTTGTCTCAACATTTGCTTTCAGGTCCTTCTTCTTCTGCTTCCTCGTTTACTGATCCTATCGACCTGTAGAGTTTATTAGGAAAAGTAAGCAGATAAGATAGGCATCCATATCTAGTCCACGTCCTCCCTTATCCAAAGGGAGCATGCTCTCTGACTGTGCAAATAAACTTGATGAACACAGGATTCGCTTATCAGTGAACGTGTTGATGATGAAACTGAACTTTGCAGTGGTGTTTTACGCCCCCCCCCCCCCCCCCCCCCCCCAAGGACCCTCAACACCTGGAACACTGAGCTTTTGGTCAACTGGAGGCTGAGATAATCAATGAGTGAAATCAAGCCTGGTCCGTTCTGCCAGCCCTACCGTCACGGCAGATTTATTACACATCCATCATGGGAGGTTGGCGAAGAGGTGACGCCTTAGTTCATGCGGGGAGAGCTGGAGGGGGGGGCAGAGGGGGCCCCAGCGGAGCCATTAGTTGTTGAAGTGGAGTGATCAGGCTGTGATGAGCTATCAGACAGGCCCTGGATGGGGGCAGTGGGACACGCTGCAGAGGTTCATTACAGCCAGTTCATCTGGTGATGTGCTGCATTCCCACCCAGGTCTGATCCCCCGGGCAGGGCGGCACAGACCCTTATCGGCCTCTGTCTAATCAAGGCCTTTTCACTGGTGGAAGCTTTTCAGGGGGCTTGAAGGATAGAAACAGAAGCCTGATTGGACTGATGTGACTGAAGTTTTGGAAGAAGCTGGACAATAATAGCACGTTGTCAATACTGAAGAGATACGCGGGAGGTCGGTTTGGAAGAAATACTGAAGCCAACTGATAAGATAAGATAAGATAAGGTAAGATAAGATAAGACAAAAAAAGATTAGATAAGATCAGATAAGACAAGACAAAATAAGATTAGATAAGACAAGATAAGATAAGACAAATAATATAAGACAAAATAAGATAACACAAAATGTTATAACAGAAGACAAGATAAGACAAAATAAGATTAGACAATGTTATAAGATAAGATTAGATAAGACAAGACAAAATAAGATAAGACAAAATAAGATTAGATAAGACAAATATAAGACAAAATAAGAAAAGACAAGATACGATAAGACAAAATAAGATAAGACAAAATGTTATAACATAAGACAAGACAAAATAAGATTAGATAAGACAAGATAAGATAAGACAAATAATATAAGATAAGAAAAGATACAATAAGACAAAATAAGATAAGACAAAATGTTATAAGATAAGACAAAATAAGATATGACAAAATAAAATAAGGTAAGATATGACAAAATAATATAAGACAAAATAAGATAAGACAAAATAAGATACAATATGACAAAATAAGGTAAGACAAAATAATACAACATAAGATAAGACAAAATAAGATAAGATAAGAAAAGAAAAAATAAGATAACAAACTAAGGTAAGATAAGACAAAATAAGATAAGATGTGACAAAATAAGATAAGATTAGACAAAATAAGAAGATATGACAAAATAAGATAAGACAAAATAATATAACATAAGATAAGACAAAATAAGACAGTTAAGTTTTAACTCACTGTGATTTAAATGTCATTCAGAGTTGGGGTTAATGAAAAGAGTTAGTCAAGCCTGTGGAAATTAACTCAGGAGAAGTGTTGTTTTGCATCTCTCCATTGTTAATTTGCCTGGCCCCTGCATTTCAAACCAGGTGAACTTGTGTAATTTTTATCAGACTGTCACTGTCAGAGAGAAAAAAGAGGAAAAATCAATTTTCTAGAAAAATGCTCTGACTGTCCATATGTTAAAGTCTCCATGGAAGACACTGAACCCTAAATTGTTCCCAGTTTGACCTGGTGGTTTTGGAAAGTCCTTTGGACACCATGAAGGTGGAGAAAATGTGCTAAATAAGTGCAGTCCATTTACCAGTTAAATCCAGTGTTAAATCTACATGTTTAAAATGTTAAATCTACATGTTACTCCGTAAATATGTTTACAGTTGGATGTGTTTTTTACAATATTGCTCTGGTAACCACAGCTGCCAGGTTTTTTTCTGTAAAAACAACAGGATTTTTTTTTTTTTTTTTTTTTTTTTTTACAGTGAACAGTATAGTGTGAGGTGACTTCTGATCCAAAACCTTCTTTGCTTTATTTATTGTTGGAATGCTTCTGGAGACTTTGGTTTGTACATGTTTGATATAATAACAATATGATAGATCTTTCTCTTATATGTTACAACATACATTTCATATGATCAGTGTATCTGACCCATGCAGAGGGATGAATATGTAAAGACTACTACTTCTTAAAATGACACCCTGCGAACACAACTCCTTCTGTGTCTGTTGTTCATGGTGCTGCACCTGGATTTTCATCCTTACCTCTCTAGTTCAAGTAATACACGTCTTCTCTGACAGCCGACCGTCTGTAGTCAAACCTGCCTCCTGGGAAGTTTGAATTTAATCCTCAATTTACCCCTGAGTAGCTCTCTCTCTCTCTCTCTCTTTCTCGTCATTTTTCAGGGAATCATCTGAGCAAATCCAAGACTAAGCTGAGTCTAGGACTATTTCCAACCAAAGTAGATTTATGTGAATCGGGGATCATGTCTGTCTGGGAAGTCACTCCTAAAGGTATAAACATCTTAGACATGAAAGTTTTTATCCCTACAAAATCTGACCCATTAAAAACTAGGCACAGAATTAGAATATTTTACAACTGAAATGTTTATTATCCTTTTTAACATCATCCAAACAAAAAAATATTGCCATATCATTTGTTTATAATATATTTTTTGTATCACATTCAATACATTGGGTGTTTTTTGCAACTTTTTGCTCGCAATAACGTTAACTTTAGATACAAAAATACAGTTTAAAAATACAGAGCATTATATTTCTTTTTTTTTTTTTTTTTTCATAAACTTTTTACAGCCTTTTTATTTCCCCTGAATGGCAACATAATATAAATGGTCTTTTTAATGTAACTTTTTAAAAAATGGACAAAAACTTTACTAGAAAATGTGTGTTGGATGTTTCAACGATAGCGGCCATATTGAAAAGGGGAAAACAAAAAAAAATGCCCTTACATCAGCTGCAGTGGGATGATGATCCACTAGGGGCAGAAAACACGTTTCTGGTCATATACAAGAGGTTTTTAACCCTTTAACCCCTGAGATATTTTTTTCTGTTGTGAATTGTCATCTGTTTCAGGTTCATAAAAGCTGCTGTGAGTATAAACTATCCAAAAAAAAAAAAAAAAAAAGATTGGAATGACCTGAAAAAACTGAAATTTCTTAAGAAAAATAAGTGCAATTTTAACAATACTCTGCCTCAACTTTCATTTCTACATGTGCATTATGGATCAGATCTACAAAGACACTAAACACTGAGTAACAGGCAGAAAATAGTTAAACTTGCGCTTAATTTTCTTTAGACATTTCAGGTTCATATTTGTTCAGGTTATTCACATTTAATTTTTATTGGATAGTTTGTAAATGTGAATATTTTTATAATTTAATGTTATTTTTTGCACTAGAACAAAGACAAAAAATTTTAAGTTATCATTTATAGGCATAGTGTAATATTTTTTCCCATCAAACCAAGAAGAAAATATGGAGTCATTATTTTTTTTTTTAGGTTATTATGTTATTATTTTACTGTAGATCATATTGGTCTGTTTGTGGAACCTGAACTGAAATGAGTTCACCAGCCTTAACAGTGGAATTTTTGCACTTTTCAAATTCATCCCACGGGCCGCATTGGAACCTTTGGCGGGATGTATTTGGCCCCCGGGCCGCATGTTTGAGACCCCTGCTGTAGCAAATGACGGTGTTTCCACGGTAACTACGGAGCCTCTGAACGTCCAAATGTCCAAATGGGTCATATCTAATGATCATGAAAAGATGATAAACTGTATTTTACACCAATTATTTACATGTATTGATAGGATTAGTGGATCAACAGGTATTAAACAGTTTAGATCAGTAGATGGGTTTTGGTCACCAGTGGATGTTTGGGTCTTTATGGTTTAGGGCAGGGGTGTCAAACTCATTTTAACCCTTTCATGCATACTGGTCATTACAGTGGACAGTTATTCTCCAGCTGTTCTCTTGTAAATTTAGGGGTTTTGTTGTTTTAGTTCCATATCAGCCGACACAATGGATGCTTATACGTCATCCCATATACTGTAATTCATACCATTACTGTAACTTTGCTGTTCTTGATAAACCTGACCTGCACTAACATGTGTTAAATCAATTGCTAATTGTTATTAGACTGTAATTAACAGTATTCTTAATCAAAAAGTTTTTTGTTTTTTGCATATTATCTGCATGAAGTTAGTAATAACTAGTATTAGAGTATGTTAAAATGTGAGAAAATATCAGATTAGCTGCATGAAAAATGTTTTTATTTCATAGTTTACGCACAGTTTATCACTTTCTGATGATGGGTTTTAAATACATGTTGTTGTTTTTTTTGATTCAAAAATTTAATGCATGCTGTCCAGCTGAGTGGACATTTTTGTAACTCCATGAAAAATAGGTTCATAAAAAAATTTCAATCGCATTGTTTTTTTCATGCCTAAAGAGGAATAAAAACACTCAGGAAAAAAACTCAACTAAAGTTCTCATAATTCATGCATGAAAGGGTTAATTCGGGGGCCATATTTAGCCCAATTTGATCTCAAGCAGGCCAGACCAGTAAAATAATGACTCAATAGCCTATAAATAATGACAAATCCAAGTTTTAGTACCATAAATAAATAAATAAATAAAATATTTACATTTTACAAAAAAGATGTGAATAACCTGAAAAACTGGAAATTTCATTTGAAAAACTAGTGCAATTTTAACAATATTATGCCTCGACTTATTATTTATACATGTACATTTACACACAATGTTCCATAAACATTTGGTAACAGGCAGAATATTGTTAAAATTTTGGAGTTTGGAACTAAAATTTGAACAATTTCTATAATATTCCATCTCTTATTATTAACACAACTACAGATCACAGTGGATCCATAAATGCACAAAACATGTAGTAACAGGCAGAATATTGTTCAAATTACACATTTCGGGTTGTTCATTTTTGTTTGTATTTATGTATTTATTTGCATTTTATCGTGAAGGAATAGTTTTGTAAATGTAAATATTTTCACAGTGTAATGTTTTGGGGGGTTTTTTTCACTTCAATTTTTTCCACATAATTTTTCACAAAGAAAATTTGTAGTTGTCAGTATTTATGGGTTATTGTGTTGTTATTTTTACTGTAGATCGCATTGGTCTGTACGTGGAACCTGAACCAAAATGATTTGGACAACCTGGACTGTTCAGGTTAATTTTTGCAATTTCATCCTGCGGGCCGGAATGGAACCTTTGACGAGCCAGATTTGGCCCCCGGGCTGCGTGTTTGACACCTGTGGTTTAGGGCCATAACATGGTTAAGTTTTATTCATTGTGTTGTAATTGCCAATGCAGTGAAATACAGTAGATTTATATAAGTCTAATTACCAAATGAAATGTAAAATAGTGTATCCCTATGAAAATGTTGAAGTTTTTAAGAGGACATTTGTGACTGGTTATGACTTTGAATAGATGCCATGAACTGTTGACCCTCATTTTGGTATAGGACCTTCTCCTCAGTGGGTTTTCTATTATTTGTTCACAATCTTTTTCAAAGTAGCTTTTCTGTTTAAATCACATTTAATAGGATTCAGAGTTCACTGTTGCTTAAGCCCTTGGTATTATTATAATTATTATTACTAAATCTCAAAAAGATAATACAACCTAGCACCGATTTTATTTTTAATTTTATGTCCAACTCTACCAAGGTTTTAGCTATGTATCAGCAATGACATTAAGAACAAATCAAATCTTTGAACAATGTTACGACAGGTACGCACTCATATTTCCAAGGCTAACAGAATCTTGTAGCGTCTTAGAGTAGTCAGCTGCAGTACTGTGGTAATTATTACATCCTGATCCAGGGTCAAACCTTATTCTAAATACCTGTTATTCTTTGGATGGTTCTTTTGATGTATTAGCCTGATGAAGGTCTGCAGACTAAAATGCAGACGGAATTCATTTAACCCATAAGGACCCAGTGTGACTTGTATGTCCGTGCCCAAATGAATTTTTCTCTCTATTTAACCTTTCCTAAGTGATTTAATCGCCATTTATTATAATATTATCCTCTGAATTTGGCCTTCTTTCCTGTGAAAATCCTTTATTTTCCTATATTTAATTGACTGATCTTGTAGAGCTCAGAGTAAAGTCAAAGGTCATTCTATCAAAGGAGAAAAAAAAATGAAGAAAAAGGGATATTTTCATGAATCAATGTTGTAGAAGATGACGGTGTTTCCACGGTAACTACAGCGCCTCTGAACATCCAAATGGGTCATATCGAATGACCATGAAAAGATGACAAACTGTATTTTACACCAATTATTTACATGGATTAAACCATAAAGACCCGGTGCAACTTTTGTGGCAGTTCGCTAATGAATTTTTCTCCATATTTACCCTTTCTTAACTGATTTGTCCCTGTTTATTGTAATATTATCCTCTTTATTTTGCACATCTTGAGTAAAAATCTGGTATTTTTCTATATTTAATTCACTGATCATGTAGATGTTCATGAAAGTTTAGAGTAAATTCAAAGGTTATTAAATCAAAGGAGAAAAAAAAAAAACTGAAGAAAAAGGGACTTTTTCAGTAAAATATATCATTAACTGAACATAAAACAAGTCTGTCCATCTATTGTCATTGATCCAACTCCATGGGTTTTACTGGTGAATCAATGTTGCAGAAAATGACGGTGTTTCCACGGTAACTATAGAGCCTCTGAACGTTTTGACAAACTGCATTTTATATTAATTATTTACATGTATTGATAGCATTAGTGGATCAGAAGTTATTAAGCATTTTATATTGGTAGATGATTTTGGTGTCCAGTGGTTGTTTTGGTCTTTATGGGTTAAGTGATTTACCACCATTTATTATAACATTATCCCCTGTATTTTGTGTTTTTTCAGTGAAAATCATGTATTTTCCTAAATCTAATTTACTGACAATGTAGATGTTCATAACGTCAGATTAAAGTTTAGTGTTATTATATTTAAAAAAAAAACAGAGAAAACAGAGACAGCTGACATGAGCGGAAAAGTTGTGTCAGTTCCCAGATTCATTTTTTTCTGTATTTAACTTTTCTCAAGTGATTTCTCACTAATTATTATAATATTATCCTCTGTATTTTGTATTTTTTCTAGTGAATATCATATATCACATTTTCCTGTATTTAATTTACTGATTATGTATATTGATTATCATGCTGAGATTCAAAGAGAGATCAAAAACAGAGAAAACATGACTTTTTCAGTCAAATCTCTCATTAACTGAACATAAACACAGTGTCTCCATCCATTGTCATTGATCCAGCTCCATGGGTTTTACTGGGGAATCAATGTTGTAGAAGATGACGGTGTTTCCACGGTAACTACGGAGCCTCTGAACGTCCAAATGGGTCATATCTGATGAAAATGAACAGATAAAAACTACATTTTACCTCAGTTATTTACACATATTGATAGGATTAGTGGATCAACAGTTTAGATCAATAGATGCTTTTGGTTGATGGTGGATCTTTGGGTCTTTATGGGTTAAAAAACTAAAGATTTCCCCCAATGATGGCTTATAGTTGAAAGGAAAATCTGCAATTTAAGAAAAAAGTGTGCTGATTCCAAATTTGAAATCAGAATTTCTCCACCACGTAAAGGTTTTTACCTCTCTGAACATGCACAAAACATTCATTTTCTTTTCTTGCCAACACCATGTGTTATGTATTCATAATCTGAAGATAATGTGTGTACTGTATTGGTCATATTGACTCCCATCAGAGCTCATAAGCTCAAAATTATTGCAAAATGTTTCAGGCACTTGTTGCGTTTGTTGGTTGTGACAGTTTCCCGCTGTAGAATCAACATTAATCAATATCATGTTTCAGTTGGACCTCCTGGTTTCCATCTCATAGAAACACTGATGAAATCATTCATCACTTACATCACCTAAAGTGGGTGGGAAAAAGTCAAGATGTGAGAGGCAGAAATGCATTTTGAATCAGTTGATATGCTTTTAACATGTCCTCAATCAGCTGATCAGGATTTGTGGCTCTAAGGTTATGTTCAGACTCCAGGGAAACGTGGCCCAAATCTGATTTTTTTGCCCATATGTGACCTGCATCTGATCTGTTAAAGACTGTTTTTCAAATCTGACCCAAGCACTTTCATATGTGGTCCTAAATCCAGTCAAAAGTTTGGACTCACCTCCTCATTTACATGACATGAGATGGACCACAGATGACCAACAAGTGCTCAGCATCACTGGGAACTCCTTCAAGACTGTTGGAAAACATTTCAGGTGACTACCTCATGAAGCTCATCGAGAGAACGCCAAGAATGTGCAAAGCAGTAATAAAAGCAAAATGTGGCTATTTTGAAGAATCTAAAATATAAAACATGCTTTGAGTTATGTCACACTTCTTTTAACTACATAATTCCATATGTGTTCATTCGCAGTTTTGATGCCTTCAGTGAGAATCTACAATGTAAATAATCATGAAAATAAAGGAAAACCAGGTGAGTCCAAACTTTTGATTGGTAGTGTACATATCTGATATTTTGCAATGCGACTTCAGTCTGAACGGCCAGGTCGCATTTATCCGACCTTTTCGTCATTGAAAAGAGTGTTATTTCAATAAACACAGTGCGTGCCTGTGTGGTCACGTATTACATCAGGACCTCTTTTGCACATGTTGATCACTTCAGGGTCACATTCAGTTCATACTCAAAACTGGTAGAAGTCGCATTTAATTAATGAGTAACATGAACGAGCATCGGATTTCACCAAAAAAAATCCAATACAGATTTCCTTTTCTTATTTGTCAGACAGATGGAAAAAGAGTTAATTCTTTTACCTTGATATGTTCTGGCTACAACCTGTTGCCTTCCTCAGAAGGGTCACTTGTTGTTCCTGTGATGTGTCATTGTCAGCTGTTTTATCCTGGTTTGCTAGGCAACAGGGGGTAATTACACCTCCTGACAAATAAGAAAAGGAAATCTGTACAAGTTCTAGTAGACAGTTTGAACCTATTTGGACTAAAAAAAAATCCAAATTGTGCATTAAGACCTGCTGTCTGAATGTAGCCTAAGCTCCCAAAAAATGCTGAACTATTTGCACAAATGAATACCAGCCTGTTAAATGAAATCAGTTCCAACGACAATTAAATCTTGCAACTTTACATCACTTTGGACGGCAAAACATTTTCTAAGGGGGGGGGGGGATGGATGGATGGATGGATGGATGGATGGATAGATAGATAAGGATAAAAATAGAATACAAGAGCAAAGATACAATACATAATAAATATATACTATACATAATATTAGAAAATCTGGACAATCAAACAGTACAGTGCAACAGTAAACTGTAATATTATAATAGTATGTAATATCTATTATAAACCATCTCAATTTTGATCATGTTGAATTTTTGATTCAGGTCAAATCAGGCGTACAGAATCATTGTTCAGTGTGCTATCAGTGCATTATTAAATACTGACCCAGTCACTGTGTATACCAGTGTTTTTCAACCTTGGGGTCGCCTGAAATTTCTAGTAATTGATAAAAATAACAAACAATTAACTAATAAAAAATATATGGTGAGTTGAAAGAGACAATCCCAATCCATAAAAGACATGACAAACTGTGAGTCTGAAACTGCAGCACTGTGGTTCTGTTTATCTGTCAAATGTTCATTGTGGTCAGTTTCAGATGCTGCAGCTCTTTCATAATTCATAGTTTGAGTTCTTGTTTGTTCAGTATTAATTGTCAGCCTTGTAAATCACAGCTGGACTGACTGTACATATCCTGACCAAGGAAAATAAAATTCTCCCTTTGTGCAGTAATCTACACCTGGATTTATTGCCTTCATCCATAATAATATACATTTTATAGAGTAAATGTCAGCTAAAATAATGTTTATTTACAACATAGTATAGCAAACTATTACATGATCAAAAATAAATGAATTTTGGCCAAAAAAAAGTCTCCGTTTTGAATGTCTGGGGTCATCAGAAATTTGTCACAAGCCAAAAAAAAGGATGGGAACCACTGGCATATATATATACAGGGTGGGGAAGCAAAATTTACAATGAACATTTAGTTGTTTTTTCTCAGCAGGCACTACGTCAGTTGTTTTGAAACCAAACATATATTGATGTCATAATCATACCTAACACTATTATCCATACCTTTTCACAAACTTTTGCCCATATGAGTAATCAGGAAAGCAAACGTCAAAGAGTGTGTGATTTGCTGAATGCACTCGTCACACCAAAGGAGATTTCAAAAATAGTTGGAGTGTCCATAAAGACTGTTTATAATGGAAAGAAGAGAATGACTATGAGCAAAACTATTACGAGAAAGTCTGGAAGATACTATTAAAGAAGAATGGGAGAAGTTGTCACCCGAATATTTGAGGAACACTTGCACAAGTTTCAGGAAGCGTGTGAAGGCAGTTATTGAGAAAGAAGGAGGACACATAGAATAAGAACATTTTCTATTATTAAAATTTTATTGTGGCAAATAAATTCTCATGACTTTCAATAAACTAATTGGTCATACACTGTCTTTCAATCCCTGCATCAAAATATTGTAAATTTTGCTTCCCCACCCTGTATATAATCTGATTATTTCTTCTTTTAGAGGATGTGTGGGTTGGTTTATAGGAACACACACACACACACACATAAAAAAAACAAACAAACTACGTAACCTTTCTATTTATTTAATTCTGACAGACAGTAGAACACATACACAGAATGATCACAGATAGAAACCTAACGACACCAAATCAGGTTTTTATTTAACTCTTTTTCACAGAAATCATAACCATTTACTGTAACCAATTTGCAGTTTCCCTGTAAAAGGAAACACCTGTCTCCAAATGCCGCCCTTCATCCTGTAAAATGGCTTTCACGTTCTCTCTAATTGGCTCATGAAATAACAGTGATGGCATTAATGCCTGTTTTTTCTATGTTGGGGTTAAAGGCAGTCATGTGGTTCACTAGGACGACTCCCCTGTACTTTAATGCTACTGTTTTTACCTGGAAAATATAAAAGTCCATTTATTAGCGTAACTCGATTACTTTTGTGTACACTTTTTATAAAATGTACCTCTGATGACTGAACTGCACATTAACCCTTTACCCCGGGGGTGTCAAACTCATTTTAGTTCAGGGGTCGCATTCAGCCAAATCTGATCTGAAGTGAAATAATAACAGAATAATATATAAATAATGTCAACTCCAAACTTTCTTCTATGTTTAAGAGTGAAAAAAGTTAAATTACATTATGAAAATGTTTGCATCTACAAATTTTCTTTTAAAACAATGTGAATAACATGAGCAAACTAAGATTTCTTCAGAAAATTACATCCAATTTTAACAATATTCTGCTTCAGTTTATCATTTCCACATATGCATTATAACTTACAGATCACAGTGGATCTACAAATACACCAAACATTTAGTACCCTAACAGACATAATATTATTAAAATTGTACATATTTTTCTCAAGACATTTGAGGTTGTTCATATTTGTTAAGATTATTCACATTTTTTTAAATGAAAAGATAGTTTCTAAATGTAAACATTTTCATCTAATTTAACTTTTTTACACTAAAATCAACAGGAAAACTTGGAGTTGACATTTTTTATAGGTTATTATGATTGTATTTTTCTGGTCTGACCCACTTGAGATATATTGGTATGTATGTGGAACCAGAACTAAAATGAGTTTAATAGCCTTGATTGTGAATATCGTCTTTTTTTTTTTTTTTATTTACATTTTTTGCAAATTTTGCATTTCACAAATTCATCCCAGGGGCCGGATTGAACCCCTTGGCAGGCTGATTTTGGCCCACGGGCCGTATGTTTGACACCTATGCTCTTGAGGATTAACCAAGACAGAATATTGTTAAAATTGCACTTATTTCTCTTAAGACATTTCAGTGTGTTCATATTTGTTCAGGTTATTAGCATAACATTTCTGTGAAAGGATAGTTTGTTTTCGTGTAAAAACAGTAAAATTACATGAAAATTTTTGAATTTACAAAGAGAAATTTTTTGAGTCTTCATCATTTGTAGGTTATTATGACAGAATTTTCCTGGTCTGACCCACTTGAGATTGAATTGGTCTGAATGTGGAGCTTAAACTAAAATGATCATTAATATCCTAATGTCATTTTTGCATTTCACAAGTTCAAGCCAGATTTGGCCCCCGGGCTGCATGTTTGACACCCCTACTTTAACCCCTGAGACATTATTCCAGGTAAATGTGCGTCTGTTCCAGGTTCATAAAAACTGCTTTGAGTATGTGCTTGTGTTCCTTGTCTTCAGTGGTTTTGTTTTACTGTGTGTTTTAGGGTCAAAACAGGTGGAAGAACAGAAAAAGACAAAAAAAGGAAGTTAAGTTTGACAGGTTTTCACTAAATAATGCACTCAGAATGTACATCAATAAGAGATTTAGGATGCTGAATATGAACTGTGAGCTGGAACACACTGAACAACAAGGATTTGAATTTTTAGCCCAGTAGTTTATGTTTTGGGCTTCTTTTTTTTTTTCCCCGAAATCAATCCAGCTGCTTTTTGGCACCTGGTTGAACGCCAAAAAGCAGTTACACCAAGGGTGGGCAATTAATTTTCTTATGGGGCCACATGAGAAACTTTGACAGTTAAAAGCTGTACCTGTTCACCTGCAGCTCTGCTCAATATGTATCTATAAAAATTGAATGAAAAATTACAATGAAAATGTGGAGCACGGAATACAAGTATTTAATGAATATTCACACCAGCTCCACATTAATTTTACATGAAAAACAATGAATTCATCCACCTTTGTTTGCATATCTTAGTGTTAGCTGACATCTTCATGGGCTGAAACTGACCAACAAACCAATCAGTGCATAAGCCCTCTATCTATCTATCTATCTATCTATCTATCTATCTATCTATCTATCTATCTATCTATCTATCTATCTATCTATCTATCTATCTATCTATCTATCTATGTATCTATCCATCTATCCATCTATCCATCCATCCATCCATCCATCCATCCATCCATCCATCCATCCATCCATCGCATTTTCATGCAGTGAAATGTAGCACAAAGGGCTTTACCTATAAAATTAGTACACCCCATCACACCACCGCCGCCACACACACACATATATACACACACACACACACACACACACACACACACACACACACCCCGCCACCCATGTACCCAGTGTTAGTATGCATAATTAACAGTAAAACAAAAAGAAAGAAATAAAGAAAAGAAACAACCCTTATGCTAAGTATGGAAAAAAACATGCAAAAAATTAATTTAGCAGATCCTTCAAAATAAAAGTAGTGTTGTTGTATTGGTTGCATCTATTATGATGATGTGTATACATACATATATATATATATATATATATATATATATATATATATATATATATATTTGCATGGGCTTTTAATTTGCCAATGACCTCATGTGGGCCAGTCTGGGTTAGCGTGTGGCCCATGGGCCATACAAGGCCCAGGTCTGAGTTACACGGTCAAAATTCGGTAAAACACAGCACAAAAAAAAAAAAAAAAAAAAAGAAAAGAAGGAAAATCAAGACAATTCTAAAAACAACAGTAAAACCAAAAGCCGACAAAGAAAATGGTGTAAAAAAAAAAAAAAAAAAAAAAAACTGTCTAATTTTATACCAAGTCTGTCTCTATGTTTCAACCCCCCCCCCCCCCCCCCATTACACAGGTGGCGGTGGGTGAACTGAGCATGCTCCAGTGTCTATGGAAAGAACAAGGTCTATTCTATCATCACATTTTCACATTTTTCCTATTGACCAAACAGTTGAATTTATACGAATATTTCAAATAAATCCTCCATTCGGAACGCTCACCACAGACACACCAGGGGTTAAAGGGTTAATGTGATTATACCGTGGCCGAGGAGGATCTTCCTTTAGAGAATTTAATTAACTCAGAAGTGTCTTTGAAACCAGGATCAGCAGAGAAAGTGATCCAAACAGCTAAAACCCAACACTTTCCACAGAGGCTTTATTCTTTCACAGTTAGGATTGGGATCATCCGATTATTAAATGGAAACAAGAGCAGACACGTAGGTTTTCCCTCCAGACTGGTGTTCAGTTCAGAGTTCTGCAAAGCGTGAGGAAGTGCTGCGGAACTAACGAAAGTATGGAGCCACTTCTGCAGGGGAACGCAGAAAACCTGTGATTACCTTCCCCCTTCTTTCTCCTCTTTCCACATTCCCTTTGGCCATAACCATATCTCAGGAGAACAACATTTACTATGTGCATAGAGTTCAAACACTAATCAATAAAAGTAATTTCAGCCTGATACCTGTAATCAGCCTTCAGACAGACCCATTCCTGTCTCTGCGTTTCAACCAATATCTGCGCATTAAGCAATTAAGCAGTCTGTAAACAGGTCTTTGGTCTCTTACTTCAGTACACAGGAGGTGGGGGGGCTGCTAAACACCCATTTCCTCCTCATCCTTCTGGGTACGTTTAGGTTCTGTACTTCTTAACCTTTTATCGGACAAGTGACTATTTCTGGTTATTTCCGAATACATTCCAAGACAGTGACAGTAACAGTTCCAGTGAGTCAACAATGTATTTATTTTTATTTATTTTATGTTTTTTTTATTTCGAACATGCAAAGAAACAAAATAAAATAAAACGAAGCAAATTAAGACAAAAACAAAATAACATTTAAATGATCAGAATCTACTTTCAAGTACATGCAAGGCTGAATTTATTTAATCCAACCCCTCAAGTGCTTTTACACCTTTATCACTAACTTAATACAACAATCAAACAATACATTTTTCCTAATTTTAGCATCGAACCATAACAAATAGATAATGCAGTAATTGAATTATACACAACAATATGTTCATGGCAGTACCGTCATATAAACAGACTCAACAATTCAACAATTTTCTTCAATAATTACAGTATATTTATTAATACAACATAAAAAAAAAAGAAATATCCTTAACTTTTTGTTTGTTGTGTAGTTTGGACTTTGTATGGCTCATACCTTGGCCAGGTCTACCTTGCAAAAGAGATTTCTAAACTCGCTGGGACTTCCTGGTTAAATAAAGGTAAAACATAAAAATAAAATAAAATAAACAAGGTATTGTGATTAAAGAACAGGCTTAAAAAAACATTAGTGCTTGGTTTGAATACCAGACTACTGCATGAAAGTAAGTTCTATTTTTTTTTTTTTTTTTTTATCCAAATGTACTGCTTTTACCTGAAAACAACTCTGAGTCCTGACAATATAATCCAACAGACAGCTCTGAATAAGAACCACCGTCTTGTTCCTCTGACCCCGCCACTGCAGAATAATTAAGAAAAAATAATGACGCAGATGTTTTGACAGTCCTCGGCAGTAACCTTCCTCAAAGTGTGTACTTTGAGCCTTTGAACTCAGACTTACTTAATGTCTCCATCAATTCACTCCCCTAATTATTCCCCCCTGTGTCTGCCCAGCTGTTTAAGAGACGTGTGGATAAACTGCACCCAGTAGAAATATTTTAATGGAGCAGTAAGAACTGCTGGTCACTAATCAGTATGCACCGTAACAGAATATCCAAGTCCAATGTGAGAAAATAACTGTATGAGTACTTGACCTGGTATTGAATTTATGTCCTCTGTAAGGGAAAAGAGTTTTACAACTTTACTTAAATAAAACATCGCATAAAAAAAGTACCTGAAAAAACTGTTGCATTACTCTGTTTCCAATCAAAACAATTAGTTAATTTCAAATAAGCTAACACTTTGACATTCCTGGGTCTCAGGAGGTTAATACGTCCAGTGTTTAAGTCTTTATCGGGCACACATTGAAATACTCTGAAATTTTAAATTTCAACCCCAGTGTGTTATTGGAGGACAGAACAAGACTTTATTACTTATGTGAAATGTTTGAAAATGTTTTATGGTTATGTAGAAAATCAAGGTCAAAGAAGTTAACGTATTTGGTTTCTTGACTGTTTGTGGAAAAAATCAATCAATCAATCAATCAATCAATAAATGCCTCCTCCAGGTATTTATTTATAAAGCTGGAGGAGGTGTCTGGGGAGATGGAAGTCTGGGCGTCCCTGCTTAGACTGTTGCGCCCGCGACCCGGCCCTGGATGGATGGATGGATGGATAAATACATTCAAGAAGTATATATAAAGAAATGCAAGAAAAACACTAATGTGAAAGGAACATGTATTGTAGATCATTAGACCAACATCAGTGCTGATCCAGACCCCTGTCCACATCCACATTATCCCTTTGAACACCATTCCTTACATTAGTACCATTACTTCATAGTACCTAGCAAAGCAGGTACACTCACTGTCCTCACTGTAACTGTTGTTTTTACTGTCTTGTAATGTGTGTGAAAAGACCAAAAATAGTCACTTGCCTGATAAAAGATTAAGATTTAATCAAACTCAATGAATCTAGTTTTATTAATATAGCACCACATCATAACAAAGTTATGTCATGACACTTTACATTTAGTGCTGGTCTAAACCAGACTCTTAATGAAAAGAGAACAGGATTTATGTTTTCATTTGTGCAGAATCATGTAGAAATTTGGAAACTAGAAGTTGGTTCTGTTCTAGAAACCAGTTCCGTTTAAGGATCGAAGAACCAGTTCCAGAATTCAGAACCAAGCCGTGCTCCGACCTCCATGCCCCGCTTCGTGCCCGCATCAAGCCCTCCAAGCTCCGGCTCCTGTGGGGCTTGGAGCTGAGCTATGCCACGGTGAACCAGGACACCTAGCCAAAGACCTCCACAGACCTCGGATCTAGTTCTGAGTAATGCTCTCCATCAGCTGCGAGCCATAAATTAATACACATTTGCACTTTTTTGCTGTTTATATTTTCTTTAATGTTGGCGAATGTCATTTTCATTGAGTTAATTAATGCTAACTCCAACTGCCACATAGCGGAGGGAAGCCCTGCTCAGAGCTCCAGCTCCTACAGGCTGGCAGGTGCGCTAAGCCACAGTGACCCGGTACACCAAACCACAGTACGGATCTCCAAGCTCCAGGCTTTTCATGGAATGGAATGGAATGGAATAGCCTTTATTGTCATTTGACAGTACAAAGTACATCAAACAAAATTAGTTCGAGGATTAGGGACATCAGGCCGCTGCTCCTACTAGAGCGCCGCCACAAAAACCCTTCCTTCGAAAAAAAAAAATTTGCAGTAAAGTACAGAAGACAGGATAATCCAAATTCATCAGCTCCCAGCTACGTTAACTTAAACAGACCACAGAAGACCAGTTCTGAGCTGGTTCCAAGTCAGCTTACTTGGAACTGGTTATTTGGATCCAGTACCAGGTACCAGCTAACTGGCTCTCCATCAGCTCCAAGCCATAAAGCTGGCACTAAATGAACACACATTTGCACTCTTCTGCTGTTTATATTTTCTTTAATGCTGGCGAATGTCATTTTGATTGACTTAATAAATGTCAACCCCAACTGCCACATCACTGCATCATGCCCTGCAGGAAGCCCTGCTCCGAGCTCCGAGCTCTGAGCACTGGCTCCCATCGGGCTTGCAGACTGGTATGCTAAGCAGTAACCCGGGGTGCAGATCCAGTTCTGAGAACCAGTTTTGTTTACAGAACTTGGAACCAAGCCAGGCTCCAAGTTCCACTTTGACCATGAAAAGATGACAAACTGCATTTTACACCAATTATTTGCATGTATTGATAGAATTAGTGGTTAAGAAGTTATTAAACATTTCAGATCAGTAGATGATTTTGGACTGTGGTGGTCTGGGTCTTTATGGGCTAGATCAGTGTTTTTCAACCTTGGTGTCGGCACCCTATGTGGGGTCACCTGGAAATTAAATGGGGTCGCCAGAAATTTCCAATAATTGATTAAAAATAAATAAATAAAAAATATATGGTGAGTTGAGAGAGACAATCACAACACATAGCAGACATGACAAACTGTGAAGCTGAAACTGCAGCACTGTGGTTCTGTTTATCTGTCAAATGTTCATTGTGGTCAGTTTCAGATGCTGCAGCTCTTTCATAATTCATAGTTTGAGTTCTTGTTTGTTCAGTATTAATTGTCAGCCGTGTAAATCACAGCTGGACTGACTGTCCATATCCTGACCAAGGAAAATAAAATTCTCCCTTTGTGCAGTAATCTACACCTGGATTTACTGCCTCCATCTACAGTAATATACATTATATAGACTAAAATGTCATCAGAAATGAACTTTTATTTGCAACATAGTATTAGCAAACTATTACATGATCAAAAACAAATTGATTTGAGCAAAAAACAAAAAAGTCTCTGTTTTGAATGTCTGGGGTCGCCAGAAATTTGTGATGTTAAAATGGGGTCATGAGCCAAAAAAGGTTGGAAACCACTGGGCTAAGTGGGCTAGTTAGTGTCATACTGTCATGTTTTTCTTGAACAGCTGATATGATTATCTAATTTTATGGCATGTTTCAAGTTATATAAGGAATACAATTATCTAATGCGATATTTCTATGGGCAGCTTATCCCGCATATGTGTAATTCAGCACCATGGAGAGTGCACAAGTCATTCCTTAAACCACATTACATCATTTTACACCAATTATTTACATGTATTGATAGGATTAGTGGATCAACAGGGATTAAACCGTTTACATCAGTGAAGGATTTTGGTCACCGGTCAATGTTTGGGTCTTCATGGGTTAAGTTACACAATATAAACAATTCCTTTGTTGAAGTAAAACTCCGAGTTTACACATCTGAATGTAAAGAAATGTATGTTTTCAAGCAGCATGGATGATTCTCATGCACAGGAGACTGGTGTTGATGTGATTTCCATCAGCTCTTTGAAAATATATCCCTGTATACGCGCTCCATTGCACTCTGCAAGAGATAAAAGTAAAATCTTCTGCTCCTGTAATGCTTTAAACAGGTGGATGCACTCTATGTTGACAGTGTTCTTTATTTATGATATTTTTATATAACGCCTCTGTGGCACATATATGAAAGGAAGGATCAAATGCATACATTACACATATCACAGGGTTCCTTCCTGTATTCATCCTTGTTGATATGTCAACGGCTTCATCAAGAGGGAAAAGCTCAACTACATTTAGATTAAGTGTAAAATTACAAAATGGGTCAGGGAAATTGGATGGAGGCAAAGCCGTGCGTGCAGCTGTGATTTGAAAACTGTTTTGTATTCATAAGAAAGCAGACTCTGCTGCTCAAGTGGCAGCGACTTAAATTGAACCTTATAGCGCAGATACTGTAGACGAGCCACATGCCGGCATCCTCACACAGCCAGAGAGATGGAATAAACAATCCACACCGTAGGTATGCGTGGTCTGCACATTTATGACGATCAAAGGAAATGCCGGCTTCTTTTAGGGAATAACTGATGGAATTTTATTTGTCTTTTCATGCTATGTTTCTTTGTTTGCTGTACTTTATCTCCATCTGTTTTGTTGCAGTGATGGTTTCATTGTGAGTGCGTTCTTTTCCACCTCAAGGTCAATGAACTTCACAAAATTCAACAAAATTCCCTCAGAAAAAGACAAACTAAGAGCATCATTTTCTATCTTTCCTTGTGATAGAATTTGTTCTCTTTACAATAGCTTAGTGTGTCCTTGGTATATTTTTTGAGGACGATCTGATATCAGGCTTTGCTCTCGGTTGGATGGTTTTTTTCCTGGCTGTGCTCTGGGCGGTGAAGAAGTGTCACATTGCTTCAGTTTTAGCGTGTGATAGTGGATGTGGTTATTGCCAAGGCCAAAGACGTAGTTGTGGCTGTAGAGTTCAATAGGGAGGGTGATGGTACGGTGGCCCTGAAGTGCAAACCATGAATGTAAAAGAGAAAACACAAATGCAAAAGAGGAAACAGGAACGCAAAAGAGAAAACAGGAACAAACAAGAAAAGCACTTGGAGAGCGCAGACCTCCACCAAAACAGATCTGTCCACCCCCACCACCCATTCACCACCAAAATTTAATCATTTCTTCCTTGTGCCAGTATCAACATTTCCTGAAAATTTTGTGAAAATCCATCCATAACTTTTTGAGTTGTCTTGCTAACAAACAAACAAACATGCAAAGACACAAAGCAAAGTGATCACAATACCTCCTGGCGGAGGTAGAAACAGAAAACAGGAACAAAACAGAGAAAACAGGAACGCAAAAGAGAAAACAGGAACAAAAAAAGAGAAAACAGGAACACAAAAGTGAAAACAAGAACGCAAAAGAGAAAACAGGAATGCGAAAGAGAAAACAAGAACGCAAAAGAGAAAACAGGAATGCGAAAGAGAAAACAAGAACACAAAAGAGAAAACAGGAACACAAAAGAGAAAACAGGAATGCAAAAGAAAAAACAAGAACACAAAAGAGAAAACAAGAACGCAAAAGAGAAAACAAGAACGCAAAAGAGAAAACAAGAACGCAAAAGAGAAAACAGGAATGCGAAAGAGAAAACAAGAACAAAAAAGACAAAACAAGAACACAAAAGAGAAAACACGAACGCAAAAGAGAAAACAGGAACACAAAAGAGAAAACAGGAATGCAAAAGAAAAAACAAGAACACAAAAGAAAAAACAAGAACACAAAAGAGAAAACAGGAATGCGAAAGAGAAAACAAGAACGCAAAAGAGAAAACAGGAATGCGAAAGAAAAAACAAGAACACAAAAGAGAAAACAAGAACGCAAAAGAGAAAACAAGAACGCAAAAGAGAAAACAAGAACGCAAAAGAGAAAACAAGAACGCAAAAGAGAAAACAGGAACACAAAAGAGAAAAGAAGAACCCAAAGGTGGAAACATGAACACAAAAGTGGAAACACAAACACAAAAGTGGAAACACAAACGCAAAAATGGAAACACATTTTCAGGTGCCAGTTTGTGATACATAGACTAGTTCAAAACACATATAGACTATGATACAGATATAGTTTGGTTCGATTTTGGCATAAAAAGCTCTGGGTTTGGGTTAGAATAAGGTCTGGGTTAAGGATTGGGAAGTAAGAAAGAGTCAGGGGAATGAAGATGAAGTGAGAAAAGACAACAAAGCTTGAAATAAGACACAAACTATGGTCTCCTGTGTCTACCTCCACAAACTTTAGTGTTCTGCCATAACTAGCCCAAAAACCTTGTAAATTTCCAACGTCTAAGGATGTGGAACCCTGGATGTTGGGAAAAAAAGAAGACGCCAAGGGTCATGACCACAGAGCACAATGTAATGACTGAAATACAGACACACATAAACTCATATTGATTTCTTTTATGGGGGCCGTTTTTAGGGGATGAAACAGAACCAAACTAAGCCTTTCAGGGTCTCCCATGGCTCCTCTTCGGGGTCTGGTGACTCTCAGTGCTGCCAATGTCTCTGAACTCAGAAGTTTTGCAAAGTGAAAACTCAGTATAAAAACAAACCAAGATTCTGAAAACACATTCAACTTATTAGAGGGAAACAGGAAAAATGTTAAATGGACTAATTCTGGGAGTATTTTTCTATGTCGATTCGATGGTGCTTAACCTCCTAGGACCCACTGCCCACATTTGTGGACTAGAGTTTCACAACTTTATACAAAAAAAAGAAAACTGTCCACCACAAAGGACATCCATAAAAATTTTAAAAACTGCATCTGAAAAAACTGTTGCATCATGATGTTTCCATTATTGGCACTTATTTAATTAATACGGCTGAAATTTATTTAGGGGGTCAAATGAGTGGCCATTTTTGTCACAAAAAAAAAAGTTGTAAGAAATGCACAGAACTGTGTTGAAATAATGCTAATCCATTTGTGCACTGACTACTGGTATTATTTAACAGTGGAAGCTATATTTTCAGAAATATTGGATTTTGAATAGCACGTGTATGTGAAAACTTTTGCTGGTGGACGGACGTGACATTACCCATGATGCTCTGGTCAGTACCAGTACTTTATTAGGAATAAACTTAGACTTACTATTGCTAATTCTCCTCTTATTCATAAATGTTAGTATTGTGGATCTAAAACAATATCAGCTGACACAAAAACACTAAATGTGGCAGTGGACGGATGTGACATGGTTGTTACAGATCCCATCATACTGATGCTCGGCAGCCATGTCACCGTTTACACTAATGATCCATGTGCAAAAACTAGGATCAGAATTATTTATTGTATAGTTTATCATCAGACTAAAGAGGAAATAACAATATAGAATTGTTATTTCTTTATAAAAAACGCTTATTATTAGAAAACTGTTGATTTAAAAAGTGACGTGTGACATTCTTCATGTATGTATTGGCGTAACATAAGCAGGATGGATCAGCACCATACTCCATATTGAACCTGTAAAAATAAAACATGTGATATGTAGGAGAGAATCTGGTAAGAAAAATTGGGGAATCTAAAAGAATAGAATATTTGTTTTTCAGGTAAATTCAGTTCAAATATAACTTAGCCATTTGTGACATGAAAATATAGCATTAATTGTGATGAAATTGGACATTTTTGAGCTGAAAACATAGTTCATATGAGCATCAACATGTTGAACAGAACTGAAATCCTGTACATTTGCAGAACTTATTACCAACACAAAGTTCCTTTGGGGATTCACTTAGATTGATTTCTTATGCATAAAGACAGAAATAAGACCTCTAAACAAATTTTAGCTGAATAAAAAACAAAAAAGCTTGTACTTTGCTGACATGTCCTGGGTCTTAGGAGGTTCAAGTACTTTACAGTGTATCACAACAATGAAACACCACTAGGAACAACGGGAGGGTCAGTGTCTTGCTCATGGACACTTGAAGATCTGGACAAGGGTCAGAGATTGAACCGTCAACTTTTGGTTTTGTTTATAACCTGCAAAAGTAAACTACCCACAGTTCTCCTGGTTTCATGTGGTTTAATGCATTTTTGTTGCTCAAACCATATGTCAAAGTCTAAACAACCGATGAAACTATAGCAACATCTGATGTGAAATTCTATTCATTTAAACATAGGCTTCATTTATTTATTTATTTTTACCTTTTTTTTTTCCAATGACTTGTCAGTTTTCAAGTATAATAATAATAATAATAACTGAATGTAATTAATTCACAGATGGACATGGTAAGTAAGAAACTAAAGCCAGTGGAACATATGGAACTATAAAATGGTAATAACTGCTACCACAGCATCATTTATATGAGACAGTCTGTATTAGATTGTTGCGTCTTCATTAAGGCAGCTTCATTCAGATGGAAACACATTTGTGTGCATCATTTATGGCATTTCACAGAAGATTTTCTGCAAATTTAACCAAGTAAAACAACAAATTAGACATTTATGATGTGTGATACAGGAATCGCTCCTTTATTTGAAATAAAGTTCAATGAGAAATCATGCATTTGTGTTAAAGACAGAAGGAGGACGAAGAAGGAAGAACATAGAACGTTTGCTTTATTACACTGGGTTACAAAAAAATGTTTTTTGCAAGTTGTCTAGGTTTTTTCAACTGAATTAGGACCATTTTGCACCGCTAAATCCAAAAATGACATCTGTTTTTCTCAATCAGGTCAGGTTTTTTTGCTAATTTGATTTTGAAAAATTTGATCTTCTCACAAAATTGATGACATTTTTGTGACTTTATCAGTTGATTTTTTATATAGTTCTCACCCAAAATAGGTTTTAAGACAAAAAAAATCGTTTTCTAACAGGATTCCTGTTAGGTACAATGGTGTATTCACCGCAGATGTAGCAGAATACGTCAGGCTTATTTTTGCAAGATCTTCTAGTCGAAGCCATTTCATTCACCTGTAATATTAAAAAATACATTAATCATAAATTGGCAAAAGTAAAATCTTCAGAGCTCATTTATTGCAAGAAATATGAAAGAATTTTGTATCATATGATGGGAAAATGCCCATAAATGTAAGCAAAAATGTTCAAAAGCCAATATGTAGCATAGTTCAGAAAGTTGACCTGATGGAGCAAAATTAATGTGATTTTTGGATTCAGCACACCAAAATGATCCTAAATCAGCTCAAAAAACTTAAACAAATTTGTTGTTGACCAGTGTTATTATTATCATCATCATCATCATCATTATTATTATTATTATTATTATTATTATTATTATTATTATTATTATTATTATTATTATTATTATTATTATCTCCGCCAAGTGAAACGGTGGAGGTTATGTTTTCATCAGGGTTTGTCTGTTAGCAAGATAACTCAAAAAGTTGTGGAGAAATTTTGATGAAATTTTCAGGAAATGTTGACACTGGCACAAGGAACAAATGATTAAATTTTGGTGGTGATGGGGGTGGGGGGTGGGGGCTGATCTGCCTTGGCGGAGGTCTGCCCTTTGTCTAGTTATTAATAATACATCTTAACCTTTTATCAGGCAAGTGACTATTTTAGCACATTTTCCACGCACACATTCCAAGACAGTAACAGCAACAGTTCCAGTGAGGACAGTGAGTCAACAATCTCAGGTCCAATGTGGTCTCCAGGGTCTGTAAGGTCCACCTCTGCATGAACAGTGAGTGTACCTGCTTTGTTAGGTACCATGAATTACTGGTACTAATGTAAGGAATGATGTTCAAAGGGATCATGTGGATGTGGACAGGGGTCTGGAGCAGCACTGATGTTGGTCTAATGTTCTAAGAGTGATGTTCTTTTCATCTTACATGTGTTTTAATTATATTTTTTATATATACTTCTTGTTTTTTTGTTTTTTTTTGCAACTTACAGGTAAGGAACTAAATATGGTAACTCCGCTGACCTTGATTTTCTACATCAGAATAAAAAAAAATTCACAAAAGTAATACATTCTTGTTATGTCCTCCAATAACACACTAAGGTTGAATTTTTGAATTTCAGAGTAAAGTTAAAGAGTAGAGTTAAAAAAAGCTCATAAATAAATCTATAGTATGTATGTATGTAAAATGTATAATGTGGATGTGGACAGGTGTCTGGGTCAACACTTATGTTGATCTAATGTTCTAAAATGCATGCTCCTTTCACATTATATGTTTTTTTTTTGTTTTAGTTTTTTTTTTTCTTATCAATCAGTCAGTCAGTCCGTCTATCTATCTATTTTGCCACTTATGGGCAAGGAACCAAATATGGTAACTTCATTGACCTTGATTTCTACATGACACTAAAAAATCTTGAAAAACTTCACAAAATAACACCAAAGTTGAAATGTTGAATTTCAGAGTATTTCTATGAGTGAACTATAAAGAGTTAATGAAGATGCAACTACTGTAGCTAATACAGAATTCCATATGTTCTACTGGCTTTAGTTTCTGTATTAGCTAGTTGCGTATTCATTAAGATGCATTATTAATAATAATAATACTATTAATAATAAAGCAAACATTCTATGTTCTTCCTTCTTCGTCCTCCTTCTGTCTTTAACACAAGTGCATGATTTCTCATTGAACTTTATTTCAAATAAAGGAGCGATTCCTGTATCACACATCATAAATTTCTAAATTGTTGTATTACTTGGTTAAATTTGCAGGAAATCTTTTGTGAAATGCCATAAATGATGCACACAAATGTGTTTCCGTCTGAATGAGGCTGCCTTAATGACAGTTTATCTTGGAAATCTACCACGCACAGTCAACTCTAGAGACAAATACCTGATTAATATAATGATGGCAGCCTGTAAAAAAGCCACAAGAAAATGGCTGAGCGAAGAACCCACAACAAAAAAGCAATGGATTGGAATTATTAAAGAAATATACAATATGGACAAACTAACTTTCTCCTTGAACCATAACCTGGACAAATTTACTAATAATGGCTAAAATGGACATCTATCCCAGAAGATGTGACGCCCTAATAGGACAGCACCTTGTTTTTCTCATGAGAAATACACATATATGTCAACATCTGTGTGTTTTACTGTCAACATGTGTAAATATGCATTCCAGAAAATGTGCACAAATGTTTATGAAAATGACGGATGTAATTATGTCAGCAGGTGTACAGGACATGATCTGATGCAACATGAGAATATATGTGAATGATCTGACATGGACTGAAACACGACAATACCCAAACGAACTCAACCCTCTGATTATGATGGGATAACATTAGGGATGGGAATCAAGAACCGGTTCTTTTTGAGAACCGGATCCCAGTAGCTTGATTCCTTGGAATCGTTTGCCTGCCTGCTTAACGATTCTGCTTATCGATTCCGCCTTCGTTGTGCATGTGCGATGACATCACACGTACGCTGCATTGTTTTGGTCAGAACGTAGCCAACATGGCGTTGAGGCAGAAACGGTCTAAAAAGACGACACCAGGTCCACTTACTTGGAACACTTGCGAAGCTTCCATGTCTTCAAAAGGGCGGAATCCCTCCAATATGCTCAAACATTTGTCCACAGCATGTGAATCATTTACAGGAATGTCACATATTTGATACTTTTTTTTATTTTTTTTTTATTAGTGATAGTTAACAAGACAATATGGACAGAAAAACAACAACACATAAACAAAGGGAAACTCAAACAAATAAACAAACCAAAAACAACAACAATGACAACAACGTCATATTACAAAGAAAAAGATCATAAATGGAAATAGCAACTAAACCATATAGCTTGGTTAGGGGTGATAGGGAAAAGGGGAAGAGGGGGGTGTGAATGAAAGTGAGAAAGAGAGAGGGGGGAGTGAGGGGGAAAATAATAATTGTAATAATATAAAAATATTTAATAATACCAATAGCCTAATTTGCTGGAATTATTGCGGCAGTGGTAGATACTTTACTTAGCAGCGCTTGTGAATGTAGCGGCAGAGTGAACGCTGGGCCGGTTCCGGTGTGGGCAACAAACGTCGTAACTCCTCAAATACAAGTTTCCGAAGGTAAGAAGGGAAAGGAAATGAGGTGCACAACAACGGGAGTTGAGCCGAGTCGAACCGGTTCCACGTAGTAGGGCAGTGGTTCTTAACCTTGTTGGAGGTACTGAACCCCACCAGTTTCATATGTGCATTCACCGAACCCTTCTTTAGTGATGGCCAAGCAGGGCGTGTCATCACAAATCATATGTAGGCTGTCAGGTCAACCCGGTTTTCGTTTCATCTCGCTCCGAACTTTCCGAACCACGCAATTTTGACATAAAAAAAAAAGATAATTGCATGTAGTGTATCAATAAAACTTTCTCGTTGTACTCCTTCAGTATTTTTGTGATCGCTGTTTTATTAAGGCGCTAGCTCGGCTTTAGCGTAATACGATTTCTCCATCCGCGACGGTGCGTTGGTCATCACATGATTGTAACTGACCAGTGCGGTGACCGAAAAATGTAAACAAATGCTACACATGGCTGCCTCCGTGGTTAACAGGAAGTAGCAAAAGTCATAACAACGTTGTGGAAAATACTCAAATAATTCATCGTCAGACGAGTGGAAGAGATTATAAACACTTCCGGATGTGTTGTAGTGCTATAAGCAACAACAATACACCGCGTATATTGGATGTCAATCAGAGAAAGAGTCTCCGAAGCCGTTTGTTTACATACACGGACCTAGCCCGACACACACACCCGACTAATGAGTCGAGTGTGTGTCTTGACCTCCACCGAACCCCTGAGACTGACTCACCGAACCCCTAGGGTTCGATCGAACCCAGGTTAAGAACCACTGTAGTAGGGGAATTAGTGAAGCGTCTTTAGTTTCACTTTCACTGCCCCCCCCCCCCCCCCCCCCCCCCCCGAACCAGCCCGGTGTCATCTGTTATTATTATCTGTACATACTGTATATGTTATATTTTCAGTGCAGAGATGGAAATATAAAAGACAGTTAATGCAAACACACCTGTTTGTACTCTTTTATTCCCTCACCCAATGAGAATCAATAAGAGAATCGCTAAGGAATCGGATCAATAAGCAAAATCGATAATGGAATCGGAATCCTTAAATTCTTAATGATTCCCATCCGTAGATTACATTGTGACTCATTGACCCACTTTTTTATTGTTGTACTTTAAGTTTCGATACTGCCCTGTCTGTGCTTGTTCACGTCTCTTGTTTGGTATATCTTTACTTTTTTGTTTTACTGTTTGTTTGTTCAAAATGTAAAATCTGTTAAAAATAAATTATTAAAAAAAAGAAGCTGCCTTAATGGAGACACAACAAACTAATACAGACTGTCTCATATAAATGATGCTGCGGTAGCAGTTGTTACCATTTTCTAATTCCATATCTTCCACTGGCTTTAATTTACTACTTAACATGTCCATCTGTGAGTAAATTAGATGAGAATGCCAGTACTAGACCAGTACCTGCTGGCTCTAAACCTGGAACCGCTGAGTCCATTTTTATTCGTTGAGAAAAATGAGAAATGAGTAAAAGTCTCAGTCCTGCTTATTTCCATCAGCGTCTATAGTCTGTCTTATCCAGCGTTCTCTTGTGCATTATGGTATCGAGGATTACTTGAAGCTACAATTATTATACTTGAGGCTAATTGAGTATAATCAGTGTAATTAAGTCAACTTGGTGAGAGTTAATTAAGTTTAGTCAAGGCGGGTCACATTGGGTCTATTAAATAAAAAAAACCCATGTAGATTCCACATTTGTTCATTTCTGCACTACTGTGGTTTTTTCTATAAATGACTGGTTTGGTATTGTCTAATAACTGCCACTTCTGATCATATTATTCCAGTTCAAAGGAGAGAGACTCTGCACACATGATTAAATTAATGTTAAATAATAGGTTATTGTTGATACTACAGCCTTATTAGCTCTGCCAGGAGATATTGTGGTCACTCTGCTTTGTGTGTGTGTTTGTTAGCAGCTTTAGGGGAAAACTATTCCAGCCATCTTTACCAAATTGTACCCACAGATAGACCTAGCCCAGGAGTGTCAAACTCATTTTGGTTCAGGGGCCATATTTAGCCCAATTTGATCTCAAGCGGGCCAGACCAGTAAAATAATGACTTAATAACCTATA